>NW_019197910.1:0-104 GCF_002260705.1 Seriola dumerili
TTATGACTTCTTTATGCTTTACGATACTATAACGTATTTCTGACTTTTTTATGCCTTACTATACTAAGACATTTTTAAGACATTTTATGCCTTACTATACTATG
>NW_019197911.1:0-100 GCF_002260705.1 Seriola dumerili
ATTAATCAAATGCTTGATCAACTTTCTGTTAACGCAAGGTTTTTCTGAGCTGCCAATGTCAGTTTATTTTGAACTCTGGTTTTGAACAGTGTCTTCTTGC
>NW_019197912.1:0-148 GCF_002260705.1 Seriola dumerili
GTGTTGCAGACTGAAGCTGATGTGTCAGGCTCATGTGGAGAAAAGATGCAGATGTGAAGAAACAGAATACTTTGAGTGGTCAACCTGAAAAAGGTCGACCACTAAATACTGGTTTTCTTCTGGTCCAGAACCATCAGTCAAGTCCCTC
>NW_019197913.1:0-147 GCF_002260705.1 Seriola dumerili
TACCCACCGATCATTATTGGACAGTTTTCATTAAAAATATGTGAACAGTAGATCGGCATTAAAGGTGTAATGATGTGTAAGATAAATGTAATTTTAGTTTAAAAAATTAACTAACACTGTCAACAGTGTGTGAAGGAGCCACAGTGA
>NW_019197914.1:0-101 GCF_002260705.1 Seriola dumerili
TGACACAGGCACAGTGATAGGTTACAGATGAAAACTTTTGTTTTAGGAAATGGTCAATGGAATTCACCTGCAACAGTTGTGTGAAAACCCTCAACGTGCTC
>NW_019197915.1:0-114 GCF_002260705.1 Seriola dumerili
AGCCATGAGTTCTTCTGATGAGTGTATTGTCGTGTTGGTTGGTGTGCACCATTTCAGGTAAGTTTTATCAACAGTAAAAAATGTGCCTGTCCAGTCTGTCATTGCACAGACAAA
>NW_019197916.1:0-126 GCF_002260705.1 Seriola dumerili
AAGACACAAGTATTTGTTCTTTATAACTTAAATTGCTATTTCCTAAAATTAATAACTGGTTCTTTGGGTTTAGTCAGTGGAGGAAAGCAGCTAAGTACATTTACTTAACTTGAGGAGAACCTGTGT
>NW_019197917.1:0-145 GCF_002260705.1 Seriola dumerili
TTTTAGTAACTACAGTGGGGTCTGGGTTTGTCTTGTGGTGGATATTCAGGTAAAACACTGGACACAAACACAGAAATAAAAAGCACAGACACGGACTGACCGAAGATTAAAGGGATAGTTGGGGTTATTTGATGTGGGGTTGTGT
>NW_019197918.1:0-151 GCF_002260705.1 Seriola dumerili
TTTCACATCACAAATGAGTGAATGTAAATATAATATCAATCGATTTGTCCAGTGAAGATTTTTTCAATTTGACGTTTAAACTATAAATGCTGACAGATTCAGATTCCCCACAGACTCCACTAGTGATACTGCTGGTCAACAACACCTACAG
>NW_019197919.1:0-113 GCF_002260705.1 Seriola dumerili
CTTTATATCTTTTTATACCTTACTATACTGTGATGGTTTTTGACATTATTATGTCATACTATAATATGACGTTATTTGACATTTTTATGCCTTACTGTACTATGACGTTTTTT
>NW_019197920.1:0-108 GCF_002260705.1 Seriola dumerili
CCAGGGGTCTCTACTTCAGTTGTGCTTATTTTACTGCATAATACACATTGCAAAGTGCTGAGTCTTACATGCAGTTTTACATACTCTTGTTGAACAATGATGTCAGAG
>NW_019197921.1:0-107 GCF_002260705.1 Seriola dumerili
GACAGAGTCCATAATCTCAGTCCTGTGTGGAGTAAAGTATATGCTGGACTAAACTCTGGATCCAGTCAGTCCCTGTTCAGTCTGAGCTCGACAAACCAGATTCAGTA
>NW_019197922.1:0-134 GCF_002260705.1 Seriola dumerili
ATACTGAAATAAAAATCATCCTTTTGTTTTTCACACTTGATTAAGTAAGAAATTGATTAATTTTGAATTTTCTCACACAATATAAGATATTTTGAGTGTTTAAAATCAATTCTCCCACTTCATGACAGAGGAGA
>NW_019197923.1:0-468 GCF_002260705.1 Seriola dumerili
TTACAACCTGTCTGATCATCTGGCTGCTCGTGCCCTGTTAGATTTCGTTTTCCATGTCTCCAGTTCTTGGTTGCTGTTGTGTGTAATGTAACAGATGCAATAAACATCCTTGGTATCAGAGGTAATAATGGTGGTGGTCTGTGTGCTTGTTCAGCAGCAATGGAGGAGCTGGTGTGTGAGCTTCGTCTGTTCCTGGACCTGCTGGACAGGGAGTATCTGAGTGCCGGGGTCCGAGAGAAGAAGATGCACCTCTCCAACATCCTCCACAGAGTCCTCTCCGACAAAGGTGAGACTACAAGCCAGAGTGCAGTCTTCATGCTTCTGTCTTCATGGCCGCCATATTCAATAGGCATATAGTCTTTCGTACAATAAATGGGAAAGATGTAACAGCACTGAATGTTGCCTTCCCAACGGAAAACGATCCCTACTGGATGGGAGGCTGGCTAAATTACCAATCGAACACAGTCA
>NW_019197924.1:0-142 GCF_002260705.1 Seriola dumerili
TGTTGTTAAGAGTCGACTTTAGATCCCCACTCTTTGTAAATTTAAAACTGTTCCAATAGAAACCACTAATAAAAAAACGGTAAACAGCGAGGCTGGACGGTGGGTCCAGGTGGGCGGGGCTTGGGTGACTGCTTCGTTGTGA
>NW_019197925.1:0-209 GCF_002260705.1 Seriola dumerili
AAGATTGCACTTTGGCACGTTTAGCTGGTATAGGGTCATTTTCCTCCACTTCTTTTTCTTCCTGACACAGGGGTTGTGTGGTGCCTCCGAGACCCCAACGCGGTATCACATATTTCAACACCCCCCAGTCAGTGGAAGTCAGTGTAGCTGCGGCTGTGTATGATTCTTGTGTTTCATCCTCATCCAGCTGATACATACACAGTTCTCCC
>NW_019197926.1:0-195 GCF_002260705.1 Seriola dumerili
CTAAGCCAGTCTACCTACCTAAATAACCTCATGTGCCCACAGCATTATCCAAAATAAACAAAACAGTAATTAACCAAACTAACTATGCTAGATAAGAAAATGATATAAAGAATCTAATGACTAACAAAAGAGAATATTATCAAAAAATTGAATTGAATGAATTAAAGATGAAAAATGATTGAGTGTGTTTCCTGA
>NW_019197927.1:0-180 GCF_002260705.1 Seriola dumerili
GTTCAGATCTCTACATGATGATTTCATTTCTCTTTTGCTATTTCCTCACAGGTAACAGCTGCTTCACTGTGAAGTAAGAGGTACCGTATTTATATTTACATCTTAAATCAATAATCTGTCCATCTCTGCTTACAGCAGGTGTTTCTCTGGGGGTTCAGGTCCATCAGTCTCCCTCTGCTC
>NW_019197928.1:0-188 GCF_002260705.1 Seriola dumerili
TCCGTTATCAGACTCCATAATAATAAATAAATAAATATACAGATTCTCAGGCAGTAACACAGAGAGGATGAAGGCTGATTATCAGTCTGAAGTTTTCTCACCTTGTACATCAGCAGACGTTGTTCCAGACCAGGTGAGGACGCAGAGGCACAGCAGAGGAAGAAGCTCCATGGTTGTCGACGTCATCT
>NW_019197929.1:0-147 GCF_002260705.1 Seriola dumerili
AAGAAAACACGTCTTCAGAAGGAAAACAAGAAAAATAAAAATGAGAAATGTAAAAATATGTGAAATATTAGAGAGATTCTTCAAAAGAGAAATGTGTTTTTAGAAGCTATTCAAAAGAAGATAATAATTTGCAATAATGTAATGATG
>NW_019197930.1:0-224 GCF_002260705.1 Seriola dumerili
TGCTTTTTCAATAATGGCCTCTGTGTTAGAGAGAATGTCTGTTGTTTTTCAGAGAAAACAGACTTTAAGTGTCACTGCAGGTCTGATCCACAAACATTAAACCCGACTGCATCCCATCAATGCAGCTGATGCAGGACCAAAATAATGATACCTAAAAACAAATGAACTGCTGACATGGAGCAGAAGTTCATCATCGTTCTCTTCAGATTTGACTTTCTACAGTA
>NW_019197931.1:0-124 GCF_002260705.1 Seriola dumerili
ATAGTATAGTAAGGCATAAAAATGTCAAAAAGCGTCATACTATAGTAAGGCATAAAAATGTCAAATAACGTTGTAGTATAGTATGGCATAAAATTTTCAAGAAACGTCATAGTATATAAAGGCA
>NW_019197932.1:0-115 GCF_002260705.1 Seriola dumerili
ATACTATGACGTTTTTTGACAATTTCATGCCTTACTATATTGTGACGTTTTTCTGTCATTTTATGCCCTACTATAATATGACATTTTTTGCCATACTATACTTTGACGTTTTTTG
>NW_019197933.1:0-130 GCF_002260705.1 Seriola dumerili
TACAATGATTAACATTCAAGACCCAGACTCGGGTGAAAACGGTAAAGTTCAGTGTTTTATAAATGATAAAATTCCGTTCTTACTGAAATCCACATCAAATAATTTCTATAGTTTAGTGACAGACAGTGAT
>NW_019197934.1:0-694 GCF_002260705.1 Seriola dumerili
TTCACTGCTGACAGAGTCGCCTCCAGACTCCCTGGGGCAGTCTATGAAAAATTAACTCCCCTGCTCAGCTAGTACAAACCAGTTGACATCCCTTTACCCAGTGATGATGGTGGTCTTCTCCATAATAGACGGTGGATTTATATTACGGATATAATTCATAAACAAATATTTAATCCCTGCTTTGGCCAATTATATCATTCCTATTGCTTTAGACACATCTGTAAGTAAGGTAAATTAGAAAATTGATGCAGTTCTTCAAATGGAAGCATGTTTTCAATTTGACTCCCCATTCCTTCCCCATTAAGAGCATTTTTGAAGATATGCATTTCAGTGCAAACTTTATTTAAAGATACAACAATAGAAACAACAACCAATCAACAATAAAATACAATGTGCCCTAAAATACTAAATACTCAATATCTTTAAACAGAAAAAAGTAGAAAACAATGATCAGATATTTGCATACAGGCTGGAGCACCACTGGTTCCTCATTCTATTTGAGACCCTAACAGAGCTCAGATAACGGTTGGTTAAAGCTACAATAATACCATTTATAGATTCAGATAACCTACATCTGAACGCCCATTAATTCACTGATTCAAATGAACATAGAACTCCTGCGTGTCACATACAAAGAAGTTTTCATGAAGTTTTCACTCTTGCTGTTGGTGTGAAACTTGAGCCGAATTGCTAC
>NW_019197935.1:0-101 GCF_002260705.1 Seriola dumerili
CAGAGTCCACCTACTGAGGTTGAAGTGATATGTTATTACCGTGTTGGAGAGAGAAATGATCCTTCTTCATACAGTGACGCATTCTCTGTCACCATAAAGAG
>NW_019197936.1:0-328 GCF_002260705.1 Seriola dumerili
ATATCAGTTTCCTGTGGTTGACCCGGACAGGTGTCTCTCTGACTCTGTCATCCCTGGGTTCACCAGGAGAGGGGGTGACACTCAGTTCTCTCCTGAAGTCATGTACGCCATGGCAGAGGACATGGTGGGAAAGCTCCTGCAGAACCTGCTGCTCTGCATGGACAAAGACCCAGCAGAGAAGACAAACTACAGCGAGGAGGTGTCTGGTGCTCTGACTGAAATCCAAGACGTAATCACCAACGTGCTGACCAAACCAGAGGAGAGGACCATCACACCAGAGTACAGGAGTGTCACACCAGAGATCAGGACCACCACACCACTGGTCAGG
>NW_019197937.1:0-149 GCF_002260705.1 Seriola dumerili
AAATCCCTGTTCCTGGAAGTGGAACCCCCATTCAGGTCCACAGTTTTTATGTACTGTATGTGCTATATGTCTATACGCGTTTTCGCCAGTTTTATTTTCTTGATATTATAATTAGCAAATTTTGACATTAAAGAAGAACATTTTCCTTT
>NW_019197938.1:0-123 GCF_002260705.1 Seriola dumerili
GTCTGCAATGATCGATAAGCTGCATGTTGTTATGTGCATCGTTAGAGTCACTTGTGTTAAATTTCTATTGTTTTCTCAGCATTTGTCGGTAGAGGAGGAATTTTGCACCGACAGTTTCCCTGT
>NW_019197939.1:0-108 GCF_002260705.1 Seriola dumerili
GGAAATAAGGTTTCATTGGTTTACCCATTAATCACAGGGTTGGTGGTTTGATCCCCACCCCTGGCCACATGAATTGCCCTTGGGCAAAAACCTGAACATCAAATTTCC
>NW_019197940.1:0-858 GCF_002260705.1 Seriola dumerili
TGTATTAATTTAGGAGGGAAATACAGAATCAGGGATCAAACTCCGACCAAGAGACAATGATAGCGCTGAAACACTGGTCCTGACACAGAAATCAGAGGAAAAGAATAAACCTGTTATATAAACATGTTCTCTCTCTCTCTCTCTCTTTTTAATTGTCGACCAGGTTGCACCACAGTGACTGAACATGTTGGCTACAATAAAATTGTCTTTTTTTCATGCTAATACTAGAAATTTACATTCCCTCATTCAAAACTCTTGAGGTCAGTCTAGGACTGACTGAGTTTGATACTTATACGGACCATATAAAGTGATGTAAACCATTGATTCATGTAGTAATCAATATTCATATATAAAGGAAAATGTCCTCCATTTAGTTGATTGCTTTTTACTTCACTTACATATTAAAAATAAAAATCCTTCACAAATTTTGACGACAGATCCAAGTCTGTTCCAGTTCTCTCCTCCCTGTGAGGAGGAGTCAATGCAAAACTCAGATGTCTTCCACCTCTACTTATCTGACTGCAGAGAGGATGACAGAGAACAGTGGACACACAGTTTAACATGATGGACTATAGGACAGGACTGCTGCTTATAACTCTCTGCTGGGCAGGTGAAGAGTTTGACTGATATTGAGTTGAATTTGTCTTCAAAAGTTTGTCAAGTTATATCGAATGACTGATTGCTTTTTTGACTTGACAGGTGTTGATGGTCAGACTCTGACACAATCTGAACCAGTGGTCAAAAGACCTGGAGAATCCCACAGACTGACCTGTACAGGCTCTGGATTCACTTTCAGCAGCTATGAGATGAACTGGATCCGACAGGCTCCTGGAAAAGGACTGGAGTGGATTGCCTGGC
>NW_019197941.1:0-101 GCF_002260705.1 Seriola dumerili
ACATCATAGTATAGTAAGTCATAACAAACGTCATAAAACCAACATAGGATAGTAAGGCATAAAACGTCATAAAACCAAAATATTATAGTAAGGCATAAAAT
>NW_019197942.1:0-154 GCF_002260705.1 Seriola dumerili
CCTTCAGTCTCCCACCCTCTCTATCCTACACACTGCTAATGGCTGATCGGACAATAGAGAGAGGATGAAGTGGAAGACGGGAGAGAGAAGAAGAAGAAGAAGAAAGAGGGATGAAGCACTGAGAGAGAGGGGGAGTTGCGCCTTTCTTGGCTCA
>NW_019197943.1:0-109 GCF_002260705.1 Seriola dumerili
GATAGATTTCGTTTCAATTGCCTAAATCCATAAACACATTTTCATCTTTATAAGAGAAAGAAAGGCTACTCTGGCACTTTTTACTGTCATTTCAACTGTGTTATCTTAG
>NW_019197944.1:0-274 GCF_002260705.1 Seriola dumerili
TTTTTTTTTTTTATTCAAGTTTTTCCATTACTTGTTTTTGAGTTCAAAATTTCAAATCGCACATAAAGTAGGTTAATGGAAACGCACTCATTGTTGGAAGCTTCACCAAATATTGCTGCTATTTCAAGGGATTAAACAAAACATTAAAGATGCACTAGTCAATATTTTTATATCAATGATGCATCAAATGACTACATGTAATGTAAAACGTGTTGCACAAAGGAGGTAAACCTGAGGGGAATTATCACCAGCTCCTCAGTTCTTCAGCATTTTA
>NW_019197945.1:0-102 GCF_002260705.1 Seriola dumerili
GTGGACGGGTCTGAGGGTGTTAGACCACGTGAGCCAAAAATTATATCTTGGATAGACAACCTTAAATGGGGCGCCGATTGGGGGTCGGGCTTCTCTGCTCAC
>NW_019197946.1:0-130 GCF_002260705.1 Seriola dumerili
TGTGTGTGTGTGTGTGTGTGTGTGTCAGTGTCAGGGACGTCTGTATGTCTGCTGTTGCTGTTTTATTTTGTAGAATGCCTGCAGGGTGATGTGTCTGAAAGTGTGTGTGTGTGTGTGTGTGTGTGTGTGT
>NW_019197947.1:0-144 GCF_002260705.1 Seriola dumerili
TAACGAGACAACAGGACAAAATAATAAACAATCAACTGGTTACAGGAACAACTACAGCAGATACAGGCAGCTTTAACATGCAAAGCCCTTTTTAACCAATCATCGGTCTTCTTAAAGAAATGAGGGAAATCTTCTGACAAAGAT
>NW_019197948.1:0-115 GCF_002260705.1 Seriola dumerili
ACACTTCATGATGAGCAATCCAGACACATCACAGTGAGTGCAACAAAATTTTAAGAGGACTCAGTTCACAAAGGAGTGCTTTCTTGGATTCAGCCTAATCCGGTGAGTATTGTTT
>NW_019197949.1:0-226 GCF_002260705.1 Seriola dumerili
CACACACACACACACAGATTTCAAACATTGAACACCTCCTTTAAAGTGGACGGTTAATACATCATCTAAATTCTCTAGGCCACTACAGTTAGGACTAAGACTTAATAGTAGGCACTCTACCAGGTGGGCCACCGAGGTACCCCCATTTTTTTAGTTTTTTTAATTGCTCTCCAATGTACTCCCAAATCCCAATAATAATAATAATAATAATAATAATAATAATAAT
>NW_019197950.1:0-419 GCF_002260705.1 Seriola dumerili
TTGTGACATCATTCTACATGTTCTCACTTTGAAGAGTTAGTTCTTTATTTAGCATGAAGAAATGAAAGCTGCAGCTGCTCCTGTTTGAAGGTACAGAGTGAGTATCAAGACGTGGCTGTGCCCAATGACTGTTATAATACACAGTACAGGAGGAGGGACTGAATTTGATTCATCACATTGTTTTCATAATAACAAACACAATGTAATTTAACACATTTAAAAAAGACACAAGTTTCCATTATTCAAACAAAGTGCTTCCTTGAGGGTTCTCAGTCTCTTCTAGCAGACTGAGAGATATTAAGTCATCATGCAATTTTCATTATTGAAAGTTACCACAGCTTGAACAGAAATTGGAGCTGAAATTGAATCACTGAAGTTCCCTGAACTCACTGTTGATGAAAGTGTTTGTGACATGGAGC
>NW_019197951.1:0-119 GCF_002260705.1 Seriola dumerili
GAGCTAGTGTAAGTTTTCTTAAGAGCAGTGTCCCACCAGCCATCTCCCAGACGTAGACCCAGTTCTTGTTCCCAAACAGGCTTGACTTTGGTAACTGGTGAGCAATCAAAAGACAGGAT
>NW_019197952.1:0-163 GCF_002260705.1 Seriola dumerili
CTTTTTCAGGAGAAGACGGGGAAGGATCCGTGGACGAGCTGAATCTGTTCAACAGTGAACAAACATCAGACACTGAAACTAAGTCGAATTGATTATGTTTACAATTAGTTATCAGTTTTAAAGACTACATTACCCAGAAGTCCTGAGCAGTGACGTCAGACTG
>NW_019197953.1:0-221 GCF_002260705.1 Seriola dumerili
AAAAACTTGAATGTGTCTGAATACTTTCTGATTTTATAGTAAATGTAGAATGTAGCTTTGCATTACTCCCCAATTAAATACTCAATTTATGGCCAGTATTCAATTAAACCATTAAAGATATAATACAAATGTCTAAAGACATTCATACAGAGCAGAATCTATTAAAAGGTTCAGTTAATGTAGCCTAATCATATTACATTATCAGAGGACCCTGTTCTTTC
>NW_019197954.1:0-141 GCF_002260705.1 Seriola dumerili
GTCAGTTGGTCAGGACTTGTTTTGCCCAGTGCATTAGTCCAGGGAAAGGTAGCTCAGCAACAAGCAACAACCTCCGCAAAATGTAGCAAACACAGAGGTTACACACTGCAGTTCCTCTAATGACCACTAGAGTCTGGCTCC
>NW_019197955.1:0-251 GCF_002260705.1 Seriola dumerili
TGAGACAATAAATTGAATTTATTCTTTTTAAAAATGATTATATGAAAAAAAAAAACCTAGAGCCTGACCGATTTATTGGTCGGCCGATTACCCTTTCACAGATATATCGATATCAATGCATATATTCTTCGATATGCGCTGATATGAATACTTTTATTAAGAAGCAATAATGCAGTGGAAATGCTTGGGTCAAGACAAGTTATATCGGCAGCATTTTATGTATATTTGATCCATTGTTTTTTATTCAAGTT
>NW_019197956.1:0-100 GCF_002260705.1 Seriola dumerili
CATTGCACTACCACGGCAAATTTCAACCTCTGCAGCAACAGTGGCCGCCAAATGTTGGAGAAAAAAAAGATTGTCCACAGACTGGCTGATAATGTTACAG
>NW_019197957.1:0-122 GCF_002260705.1 Seriola dumerili
CAGCAAGCAGAGCTAGCCGCCCCCCCCGGCACAGGCATTTTGCCCAGCAAGCAGAGCTAGCCGCCTGGCGGCCCACCGGTGCCCCCCCCCGGCAGCATATGAGAGACCGCCCATGGCGGCCC
>NW_019197958.1:0-133 GCF_002260705.1 Seriola dumerili
CACTTACAGTAAAGTTCAGTGATAGTTGTCGTCAACTCCAGTACTCTTCAGTTATCTTTACTTCACCTGGTTCTGTGTCCGGCGCAGCCTCTGCCGTTGCTCTGTGTGTGTGTGTGTGTGTGTGTGTGTGTGT
>NW_019197959.1:0-9995 GCF_002260705.1 Seriola dumerili
GATTGTGAGGGAGTAAGGAACTTGGAAACCATCTGTGTGGTAAATCTGATAGGCTGTCACCTCAGAGGTCTGACTGCACGCTTGTGTTTTCTGAGTTTCTTCATTTATCAGTTTAAGTCTATAGCTGTCCTTCCAGTCGACTCCTAGGATGTAGTTGATCATGCCGTTGATGAGGGTGGTCTTGCCAGATCCAGTGGCTCCAACAACCATGATGGTTTTGTTTGCTGGGTTTTTTGTTGGTTCGCTTCCAAAAACCTGACGAACTCCTGCTGGTTTCAGATTAAGTAGGTAGACTGATGGATCATCTTGGAGCGAAGTGAACTTCTTTTTATCCAGTGGTTTTTTCTTAGTTTTTTTCTTGAATTCCTCACTGGGCAGACTGACTCCAACACCAACATCTGTGCGCATCCTGATGGAGTAAACCGTATCCTGTTTCAGGCCTTTCAGAGTGAAGGTGTACACCTCCTTCCCGGTGTCTTTGCTCTGCCATTCATTGCTGTTTTCCTCCTTGAACTCAATGATGTATCCTTTAACCGATTCACACTGTTGGACAGACGGGACGCTCCATGTCAGAGTGATAGAGTTTACTTTCACTTTGGTGTCTTTTACCTGAGTTGGTGGACCAGCCGCTGTGAAGATTACAGCACTGCAGACATCACTGCTGACAGCGTAGCTGAGTTTGCCCACAGCTGTGGCTCTGATTTCATACTCAGTGTCTGGCCTGAGTCCTGACAGAGTTACTGCATCTTGGTTCTTCTTCAGTGGTTGAGATGCCCACTGTGTGTCCTCTCTCTTTTTGATTCTGTATTCTACTCTGGTTTCTACAGTGGCAGAGTCTGGTTCAGACACTCTAACTGTTATGCTGTCATGTGACACAGCAGTAGCTGTTGGGGTGGCAGGTTTTGATGGAGGAACAAAGCAGACTGCATCGTCAGACCCTTCTTCATATATGAAAATACATGCCCCAGGATGACTTCCATCATATTTTGATGCAAATATGAATTTGGTGTCAGCACTGCTGCTCAGCTTCTTCAGTTCTTCAAACAATTGTAGTTGTTTCCTCATTGTCTGTCTGGTATCAGTGGAGAGCCACTCTGTGCTTCTGCTCTGTAGATCAGAGGATTCTCCAGCAGTGTCCATCATTCCTGATGGTCTGAGATGCTTTGACAGTTTGACCAAGAAACTGTCAGGCTGGTCTACTGAGGTAAAGGAAAAGCACACAATATTTCTGACATTTAAATCAGACAAGAGGTCATCCAAATTGTCATCCATTTTTATACCTAGTTCCTCCAGTTGTTCAAGGAAGGACCTCAGTGTATCTGATTCCTTCCCCTTGGTTTTTAGCCACTGATTCAGGTCTTTGTTATTGAATGGTGACTTCTCATGTGCCTTAAGGATGTCCTCCAGGGCACTCTCCTCTTTCCCACCCCCTCGGATTGAAGGAAGCACTTTACCGAGCTTCTGCATGAAGTCAAGCTTGTACCGTTTGCACATCTGCATCAAATTCTGAACCTTCGTTTCCATGGCAGGAAATGTTGTTGCTGCGGTGTCTTTGAGTATGTCACTGCATCTCATCTCTGTCTGGTTTAGACTCTCGATTGTTTCTGATGAGTATGTGATGAGATCATTGCTGATGTCTCTTTGGAGTCTTGCTGCTCTTGAATCCAACCTCACCAGAAGGTAGAGCCACACCCTGAGTGGAACAGCATGTTCTCCATTCTCTCCCAGCATGTTGGGAAGGTTTCTGTAAACACTCACAGCCTCAATGAAGGACGTTGGGTTGGAAGGTAACTTGAAGTCTCCATGAAATGTGCAGCTAAATCTTTCAACTGCTGCTTCCTCTTCTTTATTCATGTTGAGTGATCCCTCACCTTTTGCTGTGAGGAATTTCAGCTTATTGAAGGTGAGTTTCGCTTCCCCCTCCACTTGTTTCTTATCGTCCTTTGATGATGATTCTCTGTCAAACACAAAGTAAGCACCAGCTCCGTACAAGATGGCTGTGACAACATGAGTGGCTGTGTTGTCCTCAAACACATTGGGATGAGATACCTGTCCATGTGCCAGGTGAGACATCGTTAATGTTTCAAACTTTGTTGTCGTTTTGTACTGAAGAGTAATCCTGGCTTGTTTGTGAGATTTCTTTGTGTCTTGGAAATATTTTGCCGATCCTCCCACATTCACCAGTCCTCCCAAGAGACTCAACTTCAGAGAGCCAGAGATGTTTAATAAATTTGACTTCTCCTCAATGGAATCTGATGCGGTGACATTGAATTCAGTGTTATGTTGAAGTTGTACACTTGTATTCTTTTGTAGCTGATCTGGATCCCACAGAGTTACACCTGTTGACAAATTGATACAATGGTAGGTCAACAAAGACTTCAAATACTACAGTTTAAGCCTATATGTCTAACATTAAGCTTAGTTATCCAAATGATTTTATTTTATACTTTTTAAAAGTTCTGTAAATGATAATCATTACCACTAGATGTCGCACTAGACCACCAGCATCTTATACCAAAACAGCTGCTTCCACAACAACCCCCACCCCCCTTTCTATTTCCAACAAGGCGTTATGAAGCCCAAGGAAAGTGTCCATGAAACACACAATCAGGATCACAACTGAATAAATGGACCCTGTGTATATGACATCTAACAAAAACAATCCAGCCACAACCATCAACCCACTCTAGCATTGATGTGATACCCTCCAAAGCAATGCTTACAATTAGCCAGGTATTGATAAAAACTATTCCTGGACACAATCATAAAGTTGACAACAGCAAGCTAGCTAATGTTATCATGGTCTACTGTGGCTGTCACTACTAAAAACAGACATGTTACTTATGCATCGAGGAGAGAAAAAAAAGAAGTGCTGATTCAAGCGGGACCCTTTAGCTGTTCATAGGGTTCTCCTCTTAGTTAAGCCCGACAAGTATTGGCTCCATGGTCGGACTGGGAAAGAAATTCAGCCTTGGACTGATCCACTGGGACCGGCCGCACAAATGGCACTGATGGAGCTGGTAAACTTTATGGATGTTATGATCGTCCACCGGCTGACCACGGTCAGTAGTGCCCATGGCCAGTCCATGTTTCAGTCTCATCTCTTTGTTTGTTGAACGTCTTTTTAGCAGAAATTTTATTTCTGCAGTGGAGGAAATTCTGGAGGGTCACTTTCACCTGAACACTGTGTACTACTATGTAATACACTGTATTGTACTTCGTCTGATCGCGTGATGCAGTCCCTGTGCCCTAATAGATGTGGGGAGGACCAATGGTTTAACAAAGAGAGACTCACATACACTAACATGGCAGCTACCAAAACAAAGACCAGAGAAGCTCGGATTATAACACACAGAGGGGGTATGACTTCTTTCTCTTCTCAGGATGCCATTACTCCACTATATAAATGTTTAGAATCTCGTTTAAGGAACCTTTAAACTGGGGATTGGTTTATTTATTTGTGTATTCATGTTAAGGTTAACTGAGACATTCAACACATCTTACCTGGAACAAGAACATCCTTCCGGCAGTCATACAGTGTGCCAAGCTGGAATGGTCTTCCCAGGGCTGCAGTCTCTATGGTATCATCATCAGATGAGGCCATGGTGTCAATAAATTTCAACTGGAAAACAAAACACAAAATGTACTTAATTATTAAAACCTGTAACTAGTTAAATAGTCCTATGATGCTTTAGATAAAGTATGTTATTGATCTTCAAAGAGAAATTGCAGTGTTGCAGCTGCAATTCACAAAAATCTCAGATCTCAGATGTACTATTCAAAACAAATGAATAATGTGCTTATGCTTTGCCACTTAAAGAGTTATTTTCCCCCACTGGCTCAGAGGGGCGTCACTGGTGAGGGAAGGAAGGACTTCTTGTAGCAGCCCTTATTACATCAGAGCTGAAGCATCCTGTTGTTTGACAAGTAGTTTGTGTAGGGGATATGAAGTCTTCCATATTGTTTAACAGTTCATGCATCAACCCTTTCTCAACAACCAACTTCAGGGGTTCCAGAGCCGCAGCACAGTTTCTTACTGTCGTTGGCTCTGATGCTGCTGCCCCAAGAGATGGCTGCAAAGAAAATTCTACTGATTTCGTTTGTTAGATGTTAGACTTGTTGTGATTGTAAATTCAGGTATGTGAAGTAGAGTGTAGTTATAACAGCCATTTAACAGGCAAAGCTGTTAATTCACACTTGACACTTGACAGGGACAAGCCATGATGCCTGCAGTGACTGTAACAATCCTGAGGGTGGCAGCAGAGGACCATTTGGAGTTTGCCCATTCAACTCTGGTCCGTCGATCAATTGTTTAATTATAAATAAAATTGAAAAATTGAAAACCTAAAGAAAAAAAATCACATGAAATACTGATGATTTTCTCCACAATAAATCCTCTGAACCACAGGCTGTGCTCTCGATACTAAAGAAATTCAGAGAGTAGATTTCCTGTTGAGTACCAATGCCGAACAGTGCAAAACAAATGCAGGATGTGCTCTGAGAGTCCCTGGGGTGGGCAGGAAATGACTTCCTGTAGCAGCCCTTATTACATCAGAGTAGAAGGAGCCTGTTGACTGACAAGTAGTTTGTGTAGGGGATATGAAGTCTTTCATAATGTTTAACAGTTCATGCATCAACCGCTTCTCAACAACCAACTTCAGGGGTTCCAGAGCCGCAGCAAAGTTTCTTACTGTCATTGGCTCTGATGCTGCTGCCCCAAGAGATGGCTGCAAAGAAAATTGTACAACAGACAAGTAGAAGACATGCAACATCTTGCTGTGCACATTAATGGACCTAGGCTTCATCAAGAAGTAGTTTGCTCTGTCTCTTCCTGTAGAAAGTCACTATATTACACTTCCAGTCCAATCTATTGTCAAGGTGAAAGACCAGGTATTTGTAGCCCTGCAGCACCTCCACTTCTTCTAGAATGGAAAGAGTGTGCAACTTAGTTCTTGTCCTAGTCCACCATTTCTTTTGTCTTCGGCCCCTACCCCTCACCTGCAGAGTCATCTGAAACTTCCTGCAAATAAAAGGGCGGGGGAATAAACACACACACCATAGTAATGACTTTACAATAACCCCACTCTGTTCCTGTTTCAGGGTGGTGCCCCTGAGGAACTTTAATTCCTTTTAAAGTTAACATAATATGAATGTTTTATTTTATTAATTTATGATAGCCAATAATTAATAAACCACCAATGCCCCAACATAATGGTGCCTCGTGTGTGAAGTTGAGTACCAATGCCAAACAGTGCAAAACAAATGCAGGATGTGCTCTGAGAGTCAGAGGATGATTCTCCTTGGGTGAGCAGGAATTACTTCTGTGGCTGCTTATATAACAATGGAGCCGACGGAGCCTGAAAACACTCAAAACTCTGTTATCTTGACTTAACGGGATAATTATCAGGACATGAGCTGGTCTCTCCGAGAGCTCCCTTTTAAAATGGACTGCGCTTTTATAGTCTCATAAAAAGATTTTGACACACAGCTCCTAATCCATATAATGGATATGTATTACAAGTGTACATTCACACACTCACATACTGACAGAACAGCCGTCACGCTACTTTCAAGTTGAGTATCTTGCCCAAAGACACTTGAACATGCAGACTATAGGAGCCGGGGATCAAACCACCAACCTCCTGAATAGTGCAGAATGCTTTCTACCTCCTGAGCCACAGGCATCAACTTTTTTCAGCTTTTCCATTTCACAATAAAACCTGATGTTCAATCAAATGACATCGAAAGTGATTAAAGTTGTGACAGAACTCACTCCCTCCACAACCCAGTCAGAATGCTTCCGCAATCCAGCAGTTGAGTTGGTATCTGTAAACTCTTGTTTTCACCATTCAGTAAACTAAATAATTTCCACTGAGAATAAAAGGATTCCCCAGCATTCAAACAAAATACACAAAGTGTAAGATATATACAGTCTTTACAACAACATGCCCATGAGTATGAGCCAGAATAAAGTTGAGTATACTGCAAGACAGACCTTTACATGTAGAGCTGAAGCTGCCTCTCCTCTCGACGGTGACTCCAGTCATGTCGGAGTCAAGCAGCAGCTTTTACACTACACTGTAAAAGAAATCATTAAAAAAATGGTCAAATGACTGGCAACAGCGGCTGCCAAACAAAAACCGTAAAATTAAAGTAAAAAAATCAAAATTCAAATAAAGTGTAAAAACAATAAATTTACAGAAGGTTTCATTAATATTTCTACAGATATTTTACAAATTTTCCTAAATTATTATGATCAAACACCATCAATAAAGTTATGCCACTAAAGGTTCTGCAAAGAAACTTTTTCCTAATAATAAAATTAAGTATCTATTAACACATGCTTAATATTGTAAAGTAAACATTTTGTTTTGAAAGACAAAGTAAAAAATACTGTGTAAAACAGATTAAAATCATATTAAACTTCAACTTGCGGTGTTTGTGTTAACTTTTAATCTATAAGTATGTAATGTTAAAAACCTGTAGAAGCACAATCTAAATACAATATTTAATGATTCAGATTCATTTTCTTACATTTCTCATAAAATATATTATACTGAAGAAATGCAAATTACATTTTTAAGTCTCTGTATGTAGTCTTTCAACTAAAGTAGGGTTGGAAACTTAACTACAAATAACATACACACCACTATTGACTTTGTAACACTTTTATTTAATATATTCAGATGTAACTAAACATCAAACACCTGAAGCTCATCTTCACAACTCTGCTTGTGCTAAACAGACATGCTGTGCACTCACCTATGTAGGTGCATACTGACAATGTTAACCACTAGACGACATGAAACTTCATTCAGCTGAACAGGAGAAAACAGAGACCGCTGATCTGTGAATACCTGGAGTCTAGACCAGTGAAAACAAGTCAACAGACCAATGGTGTAACTTCATGACTCATATCACATGGTCTTCAGCTGACCAAAGGTTTAACAGTAAAACTCAACTCTATCAGTCAGTCAGTCAATCAGTCAGTCAGTGCTGCTGCGGTCCAGCCAGAAATCTGGCCACATAACTCTCTTCTCTGAAACTTTCCCTGGCTACTTGTTGTTTTCAGAATACAATTGAAACAATCCTCCTCTTGGTCACAAAGCACCTGCTGGTCTGGCTTCACAGAACATCTCAGACATGCTGTTAGTTTACAATCCCAGCAGATCACACGCTGGAGATCTCCATGTGCCTAGAGCATTTTCAAAGTGTAGTGAGATGCTTTTAGCATCTGTGCACCTGAAACAGTTTACCTGCTGATCTTAGACTCGCCCCATCAATGTGTTCTTTTAAAACCAAACTAAAGACCTTCCATCTCTTAAATGCTGGAGGACGGTGCTTTAAACCAGAAACACTTCATTCTGTTCACCACCACCTGGTGATATATTGTCACTCCTGGTTCTGCAGCATTATCATGATCTCACAGGTGATGTGCTGCTGTGGGTCCTTGGCCGTGTTAAATACAGTTGGACACCAAAAAATATTCAGTTTTATCTCAGAGCTGTTACCTTTGAATATTTGACATGCTTCTTACTAATAACTTCCATGCTGTTGAGATCAGTAACTGCAAACCATACTTAATGGACAAAGAACGGGGGTGGGGGGGCTAGCTTGCTAGCATTAGCAACTGGCATTAGCATTAGCATTAGCTTTTTTTTTCTCTATTGGTGACAAACAGAAAAACAGAAGGTGACACAGAAGACATTTTAACCCTGAAGCACGATAGACAAGTGACAAAGTGTATATAAAGTGACATTTTGTTTGATTGTATATAATAATAATGACAATAGTAGTTAAAATAACAACCATAATGAGTATTGATAACAATTATAATGCCAACAATGATATATTATAATTGCAGTAAATGAAAATGATGATAATGGCAGCAATGAAGCTAGCTTGCTGGCATTGTTCATTGATGTATGAATTAACGAGCTAATTAGATTGCAAATAACAAATGGGAAGGTAGCTAGCATTAGTATTAGCTTTTTTTTTTCCTTTATTGGTGAAAAAAATAGGGATACAAAGAACAGAGGGGCGGGGCTAGTATTAGCATCTACCAATAGATTACATATAAAAATAGTGGGCTAGCTAGCATTTGCATTAGCACTGATCATCAGGATTAGCTTCTTCAATGATGACATTGATTACACTTATAATGCTAACAATGATATACAATAAAAAAAAAGCTTGCTAGCATTCGCAGTTAGCTTGCTTCCATTGTTTATTGATGAGTGAATTTAACAATTTCATAAGAATGCAAAATAACAAGTGGGGGGATAGCTAGCATTAGCATTTTTTTCATCTTAATTGGTGACAAATGGACAAACAGAAGGTGACACAGAAGACATTTTAACCATCAAGCACGATGTGACAAAGTGTATATAAAGTGACATTTCGTTGATTGTATATAAAAATAATGACAACAATATTAAAAATAATATAATTGTAAAAATAACTGACAATGAGTTTTGATAATTATAATGCTAACAATGATATATTATAATTGCAATAAATGATAATGATGATAATGGCAGCAATGAACGTGTGCACGTACAGTACATAGAGCTGCCCCCCATTTTCAGTAGCACTACCATTAGCAGCTAGCTTGCTGGCATTGTTCATTGATGAATGAATGAATTTAACGATTGATGAGATTCAAAATACTACAATGTAAAAAAAGGATGAGGTGTAATTCAGGCAGAGTTTATGTTCTTACAGCTGCTTTCACACCACTGCTGTGATATATAACATTAACGTTTGTAACCTGTCTCTCTCTCTCCAGGTGACAAAGAAGCTGCTGGTGCTGCTTCTGAAACAGTTGCCAGGGTTACCAATGTTGGTGTGTTGGCTTTCCAGGATGGCGGCCGGATTGATGACGCCACATCTTGGAGGTGGACCCCCGTGTTAGGTGTGTTAGGTGAGGTGTTATTTCTCTTAGGTGTTGAACCTAAGAGAAATAACTAGGATCAACAAGTTAAAATAGATTAGTGATAGACTGAGAAAATAAGAATAAACTCAAAAAGGGAGAAATGGAAGTAAAATAGGAACATAAAGGCCCCTTAACTAAAAAAAGATCTTTTGAACTAAATCAGTGCAAGTCAAATAAACTGAGACGTTAAAGGGAATCACACTTGTTTTCCTAAAGAAGTTGGGAAATTTTGTGGTTGGTTTGAGTGTCTAAATGTCTTTGGGACGTCTGTGTTGTGCTGCCGTTTCATGTTTTTGTCTGCTACTACGTTTCTATACAAGCAGCAACATTATTTTATTGATCCACTGCTCCTCCGAACCTCGTTTCTTGTCCTGTCAAGCTGTTAACTTTCACTGGTGCTACATTTAACTAACCTTATATAAGTTAGGTCTACATCACAACACGTGCAGTAATCTATATCATGTATTTACCTAAAGTGTTATTAATATGGCTGCAAAAAAAAGGAAGGCTTAAGGCTTACACTTGTAATACAGTACATCAATCATAAACTGTTGGTATATTTCTGGGAGATAAACCCTTGATTATGCTGCACAAAAGGACGTCAGGCAGGTAGAGCAGGCAGCCCAGGGCAGAACTGCAAGACTGGTAAACTGCAATAGACTCCAGAGGATAAACCTCTCCAGAACTGGAGCACCTACTCCTCCTGTTGGGTTGAATAGAGATTTCCTTGGTTTTAAAGTGCAGTAACTTTCCCAGTCTGATCTAATTTTTCTATCTAAAAAACTTAACCTCAAAACTGAACTAAAATTTAACCCCTTAAAGACCAGAGACCAGACCTGAGCTGTCAAGTTCTGTGGCTAGTCATTTTTATTCAGCAGAAATCATATGATTACATTAAGTCCAGCAGTGCAAGTCACAGAGTTTTATCTCAACACTAATCTCTCTCTGTGTGTGAATGTTTGCACAAAGTAAAAGACAATAAAAAATAAAAAAACACCCCAAAAAAATTATTAGTCACTTCGACTCTCTTTAAAATTGAATTATGAAATTAAAGCAAAAC
>NW_019197960.1:0-260 GCF_002260705.1 Seriola dumerili
CTCAGTGGTCGGTGTCCTGAACCTTCAGGTCCTTGAACAGAGATTTCTGACGATGGCTCGATCTTTCACAATCTCATCAGACTTGACTTTTACCATCTGAGAAATCGCTCTGTGATCAATGATCTCACCAATCATTGGATCAGCATCAGATCCAGTTATAATTGATCATCAGTAGATCAAGTTTTAGCCACATGTCACAATAAAAGTCAGTTCTTCAGCTGTTAGAGACAGACAATGTTTTCAGCACCACAGACACCCTG
>NW_019197961.1:0-151 GCF_002260705.1 Seriola dumerili
GAACAGAGTGTTGACATTGATGATTGCTGAACGCAAACAAAGGCGTGTGTGAAACTTCTTCAAACAAAAAATATGAATCTGGAATATTTTGTAAAAAAAGGTTGAAGCATGTGTTTTCAAGGGAGCCTGATTCAGATGCTGAAGTGTCAAT
>NW_019197962.1:0-111 GCF_002260705.1 Seriola dumerili
TACTATGACATTTTTGGTGTTTTTATACCTTACTATGCTACAACGTTTTTATGCCTTACTATACTATGACAATTTTGGACATTTTTGATGCCTTACTATACTATGATGTTT
>NW_019197963.1:0-146 GCF_002260705.1 Seriola dumerili
GTCAAGAGACCAACTCAGCGTTCAGTAACTTTGTGTCTTCATCCCAGTCAAATCTCAAGGTCACTGTCCGTGGTGCTGAAATACTCTTGAATGGCTCAGGCCTAACCGCAACAGGACATGTCTTTTTCTCCACTGCCACGCTGTTG
>NW_019197964.1:0-100 GCF_002260705.1 Seriola dumerili
GGTTATTTCACCGTTGAATTGTGGACTTTGAAATTATTAAAATTATTGTTATTGATATTTATTATTATTATTATTATTAGCAGCTTTGTGTTTCGCCTGG
>NW_019197965.1:0-322 GCF_002260705.1 Seriola dumerili
AATTTCATAAATGCAATAAACTATAGTTCTTTTATATATGGTATGACTATATATAAAAGCTTTATTTTAACGGTCGAATAGGTTATGCAGCTTCAGATGATTTTTATTTGTGGCTCTTTTAATAGTAAAGGTTGCAGACCCCTGGGTAAAGTCAATATTTAACATTTAAAAACAACAAATGTTGACCAAAATACTTTACAGAGATAAGATTATCTGATAATACAACAGAGAGTACAGACATAATTAAGTAGATATGAGTAAATTAATGTTAATTTAATTATTAAATATAGGTCACAGTGAAGATGCAAACAGGAAACATGCG
>NW_019197966.1:0-131 GCF_002260705.1 Seriola dumerili
GGCCCACAGGTCAGTGCAAGTCTTTGTGTGTGTGTGTGTATTTATATATATATATTTATATTGTTTCATTTACAGTAAGTGTTTTCTATTTGGTTTTGTATTTTTTTCCCAGGGTCCCCCTGGCCTGCCTG
>NW_019197967.1:0-163 GCF_002260705.1 Seriola dumerili
TTGACGTTTATACAAAAACACATGTAATTGCCTCTATGAGTAGAACCTTCCATCTTTTCATATAGTAAATTTAATTTCATCCCACGATTAACCAACAATAATGCTGCTGACCAGCTGCTCTCACGTCTATTCTTGCTGCAGATCTCTATCACAGATTTCAGTT
>NW_019197968.1:0-127 GCF_002260705.1 Seriola dumerili
TATATATATATATAAATAAATATAAATGTGTATATATATAGTACATGTGTGTATGTGTGTGTACATATATATATATATACATATATATAAAAATGCATGTGTGTATATATATATATATATATATAAA
>NW_019197969.1:0-118 GCF_002260705.1 Seriola dumerili
CTTCATCACTGCAGCTCAGAACAACATGAGGAGAAATAACAATTAAACCAACAATGATCCACACACTGTTCAATATTTCCATTTCAGTCAGACTGACTCATCAGACATCAGCTACTCC
>NW_019197970.1:0-130 GCF_002260705.1 Seriola dumerili
TCAAGTAACATGTGCAAATATCAGGTAATCCAAATATACATTTTCTATTATATTGCTCACATTTCAACCAAATTTAAGAATAAAAATAATAAAAACAAATATGTATAATTAAAAACAATCTAGACATTAT
>NW_019197971.1:0-106 GCF_002260705.1 Seriola dumerili
TTGGAGTTTTTATGCCATACTATGCTATGACTTTTTATGTCATACTACACTATTACTTTTTATGCTATACTATACTATGACTTTTTGTGCATCACTATACTATGAC
>NW_019197972.1:0-106 GCF_002260705.1 Seriola dumerili
GTCGCTCCTGGATTTTCCCAGTTCAAAGTATATACTGTGTATTTAAAGGACATTACACAGGTATTTATTAATAAATGTGTTTTTATACATCTCAGTTGTTTTTTTT
>NW_019197973.1:0-248 GCF_002260705.1 Seriola dumerili
TCTCTTTCTTTCTCTCTCTCTCTCTCTGTCTCTCTCTCTTTCTCTAGCTCTCTTCCTCCCTCTTGCTGTCGCTCGAGATCCGCATATAAAAATGTAATATTAAATGAAAACAATAACAAGTGGGAAAAAAACTACATGCGCAAAAACCACGAAATGGAAATATTGTTATAATTCCTATGTACACAGCTGGACAAAGCTGACAGTGGTCCATAAGACAGCGGTCTATATGACAGCGGTCTATATGACAG
>NW_019197974.1:0-106 GCF_002260705.1 Seriola dumerili
TGCCCAAAATTACTGAGTTCAAAGGAGAGGTTATCACAAATAATTCCACAAACTCATGGTGATTACTCGAGAGAGTCAGTTTCAAAGGCTCAGTTTTGTGTGTGAC
>NW_019197975.1:0-104 GCF_002260705.1 Seriola dumerili
TCGTCACCTGCACGGACTCGGGAGGAGCTTCAGCAGTCGTTGCTTGATTAGCTAGCTTGATTAGCGAGCTGAGCTGCCGCCATTGTGGGAGAGACAGCCGCCTT
>NW_019197976.1:0-140 GCF_002260705.1 Seriola dumerili
CAAAATCCTGTAACATTTACTATATGTTTTTTTTTTTTTTGACTTTTCTTGGACCTGTGCAATTTTGTGAAACATTGAATAATTTGACCTTGTTAGGCCTAAAATAATCAGTTAGATAAAACCATCTGTGACATTTAATG
>NW_019197977.1:0-624 GCF_002260705.1 Seriola dumerili
TTGTTATTTATTTGTAGTACTGAAGTAAGAACTGAAATGATTTGCACCAAACTTGTTGGATGTATGGGGCCTGAGACAGAGAAGAATTGCTATAAATATGAATTTATTTCTTTTAAGTGTGGTTAAAGTTTGACTGGAGGTCTGCGCTATCTTATTTATTTATTTTCATTTTGAGTGGAGAATTATAACATAATGACGGGCCAAAACAACATAAAACAAAATTGAACAAAACTAAAGAATAAAAGCTACCAGAGCAGAGCCAGTCTAAATATTCTCCTAACAGAATGTGAGATACATGTTGAGGGAGAAGTGTGAATTTTCCAACATTGCTGGCTTTCACCTCAAAGCCAGTATTTAGTGTCTCAGGTGGTCACTCAGATGTGCTGTAATTGAGTCCCATTACTGGTTCTTAGTCACCTTCCCTCCTGACAGAGGACGATACAAGGTAAGTCAAGCGTGTCAGGTATCTACAGAGGATCACAGCCGCTCTGATGTGCCTGGCAGCTTTTAGCCTTGTATTCACATGTTGTCATCCTCCTCCAATGTTGTAGTTCCAGTCAGTGGTGGATGTAGATATGGGCAACATATGCAGCCACCCAGGACGGCATCTTGTCAGGGGTGCAC
>NW_019197978.1:0-129 GCF_002260705.1 Seriola dumerili
AAGGCATAAAAGCCCAAAAAAATATACTTTAAAAAAAAGTACATAGGAAAGTAAGGCATAAAACGACATAGTATAATAAGCTATGTAACACCAAAAAACGACATAGAATTAGTAAGGCAAAAAACATTG
>NW_019197979.1:0-135 GCF_002260705.1 Seriola dumerili
TTTATTATTGTTGCATCACACATTATCTGACTTAAAGGTAACTGATTCCCTTGAAGATAAAATCGTGTTTATAAAACCTTAAAGCCAAGGAGAGCTTGATTGGAGCTGGTGGATATTATCAACAATGAGCAGGGA
>NW_019197980.1:0-1731 GCF_002260705.1 Seriola dumerili
ATTCATTTAGAAATGAGACATGTGAGCCGCAATATCTCAGAGAATTTTGTCATATAGAATTAATGAATGAGCCTGTTCCTTCAGTTGCTTCTGGTGTTTTTCCCATTAGGAGAGACGAGTGAACGCAAAGCAGCTGGAGATGCAGAACAAGTTGTGGGTGAAAGATGAAAAGTTGAAGCAGCTCAAGGCCATAGTGACTGAGAGCAGCAGCAGTGGCGGCTGTCTCACTGGCCGCCCAGAGAAGCCTGAGAGGCCCTCAAGGGAGAGAGACCGTAACAACGCCCAGAAGAGATCTGCCTCACCATCACCACTTCCTGTGAGTTATGTACTCGGTAGTACTGCCTGTTCCATCAGTGTGCACTTGATCACTCTCTTATGAAACTTTTTTCACGTGGAAATTTTGCATGTTACTAATTATTATTGTGATACTCTTCAGTCTGAATTCTCAGATTTCTGTGCTAACTGTGCACAGCAGCTTCTATACTACACGTTACCCTGTTGTGTATTTGTGTCAGTCTGGAGGCATCGCTAACATCCACAATGCTTGGCCCCATTTCCTCATCACTTTCAGGACTTGAGCCAAACCCCTTCTCACCAAAAACGAGGCAATGTTAGGGCAGTTCAAGAAGCTTACCCCACCTCCTCTTCCACTACCTCCTCTACCTCCTCTTCATCTCTACGTTCAGTGGCCTCCTGCATCTCCGAGTGGGAGCAGAGGTTCCCTGTAGACTCAAGCAGCCAGACTAGGTACCCTGGGACTCCCCAGTACAGGAGCCGGACTCCCGCCCAATGCCACGGCACCAGCAGTGTGGGTCGCAGGAGAGGCCAACACTGGGCCAAAGACACTGAGGCCCCTGCTACGACTCTTGTCTATGGGCTAGACCTAGAGGCAGGCACAAGGGTTAGTGTGTGTTAGAACCTAGATGTTGTTAAGAATATGTTGTTTTTCTCTCTGAGCCTGTAGTCTAAGCCTTGCCTTAGTATAGAGCTTCGCCTGTTTGTTTCCAAATGCACGAGTAGAAGTGCTCCACACGTGTTGTCCAGTGTACTTGTAAAGATCCTCTTGACTTGCATCTTAAGCCCTGTGAGTAGTTAGATCATGTTTGTAGTTCTTTCTGTTCCCTGTTTCCAACTGCTCTGTAGAATTACTTCTTCCTTGTACTGTATCGTCACACATTTCAGTGGCAGCACTTAAAATGACAAACTGGCCATTAAAACAAGCACACACACCTGTACCACATAGCAGCAGTGCACTATTGCACACTTGCAGAAGTAGGCCAAAAAACGTGGCACTCAACACTTGGGTGTACTCTGCTTGCATAATATCTTTAGCGTCCACTTTTAACAACTGTAACAATCAAAAATCTGGCCATTACGTTTTCATTTTCATGTCTTTTCACTGAGGCATTGCCATGCATATTTCTGGCTTTTATGGAGCTGGAGTTTGCATAACTGTACACTAAACATCTAATACCGTTGCTACCATTACGCAGAGTAATAAGAGCAAGTAATTGTAACTGATCCCTTTATTAATGCCGTCATTATGTTGAAACCAAAAAGAACCAACATAATGATTTAAAGGTGAGTTCTTAGGGTTTATAGTGTTCTTTCCAAGTGGCAACCTCCGAGGCTGAAAAATGAAGCCCACGCATAAGTACCAAAAACTGCAGTTCTTCGAATTGCTGCTTGAGCCTGGCTCCAAAAGCGAGTCAATCCCCATAGACTCCCATG
>NW_019197981.1:0-338 GCF_002260705.1 Seriola dumerili
CGTTTTAGGAAGAAGCGTTTTCTTCAGCTAGTGGACAATGCGGTCTAAATATTTAACAAGTCCAAACAAAAGGAGCGGCGCTCAGGAGAGGAAGGGTAGAACAGGAGGCGTTTACTGCTGAACTGACGACATTAGATACGTATTTACTCACCGTGCTTCAAGTGTATTGAATGTTAGCATGTTGACGAGCAGCTGGAGGCTAACGTTAGCTTGATTGGCTATACACTCTAATTAGAGAACAGCAGAACTCGGACCTGGACTTGAGCAGTGTTGTTAGTGACTTTCGTGGATGAACTTTGAATGGGTGAGTACAGGTTTCTGTTTTTATGGAGCGGGAT
>NW_019197982.1:0-249 GCF_002260705.1 Seriola dumerili
CATCTTTACGTCCTGACTTTGAGTTAGCTCCTTATTTTTTAAATTTTATTTCAGGCTTTTTGCATATTATCACTCCTCTACCGGGTTGGGCTTTGTACTGAATTTACCTGTTTCATTGAGTCTGAGTATTTTGTTCTGCTGAGGAAATTAGTGTAAACTTCCTGCGAGTGACAAGGTGCCATCCATAATATGAATCTTCTGTAACATAATGAATTGGCAGTGGTGGGATTTGAACCCACGCCTCCTGAG
>NW_019197983.1:0-106 GCF_002260705.1 Seriola dumerili
TTTACAGGAATTAATATACTATGACATGTGTGTACCTGACCATATTATGTTGTTTTTATGTTTTTATGCCTCAATAAATTAAGCCATTTTTCATTATTTTGCCATA
>NW_019197984.1:0-137 GCF_002260705.1 Seriola dumerili
CCCCCACCCCCCCAGCACTCAGATAAATGGTGTGAGGATGTCGGGCCCACGGGCTCGGTGGCAGGACCGCCGGTCTGGAAATGGAGCTGGCTGATGGATAGAGACGTCCATCCCACCTCGCCACTCGCCCCCACCAC
>NW_019197985.1:0-103 GCF_002260705.1 Seriola dumerili
AATAATGACTCAGTGAAACAAGGTGAGGAGTCAAACACACCAGACACAGACAGCACAGGTAAGGTAACAGTCACTGAAAACACAAGGAGAAAATCTAACATGA
>NW_019197986.1:0-106 GCF_002260705.1 Seriola dumerili
TAGTTTTCAAATCCTCCTCCTCTGTCTGAACCTGAAACCAGGAGTTAACAGATGTTCACCACTTGACTCCTTCACTAACATCTGGCTGTGGTTTGTATTGAATGTG
>NW_019197987.1:0-131 GCF_002260705.1 Seriola dumerili
GTGACATGGTTAAAATCCCCCGATACTGCAATGAATGCACCATCCTCGTGAATGACGTCACGCGCGACTGCAGGCTCTGCTCGTGGTTGCGCGTAAACAACAATGGTGACGATGTGTGAGAACTCCCTCGG
>NW_019197988.1:0-133 GCF_002260705.1 Seriola dumerili
TAAAACCTTCTGAAAGGTAGCACTTATCTCTGGACTGTTTAATTACACTGTATTCATGTTAGCTGGGTGTATCCAATGAACTGTCACTTTCTCAACCGAACATCAGTTGATATAATATTTACATTTCAGTTGT
>NW_019197989.1:0-210 GCF_002260705.1 Seriola dumerili
TATTTGAGTAGTTTTCTTTTTCTTTTATCTATATCAGTAAACGCTTTACTAAGTTTTAAAATGTGCCCTTCAAGCATACCTAATGTAATCTATGCTGCTACTGTATACATGGATATATATAGTTCAATATTTATAATTGTATGATATGTATCATTATTTTTCCACATCAACATACTACCACTCTGATCATATTCCCTCCCTCAATACTCC
>NW_019197990.1:0-198 GCF_002260705.1 Seriola dumerili
CAGAGATTCATCATCAGCCCTGAGGGCGACAGCAGCTGAAATACTTCCTCCACATCTGAATTCAAAACAGTCTCATGGTTGAGTTACAGGAGGAGGAGGCGGGTTTGAACCTGCTGACGGATCAAATAAAACCTGATCAGACGGCTCAGTAAAGATGGAGGCTGATGCTTGTTTATTCTAACACAACATTTCCTCTTT
>NW_019197991.1:0-143 GCF_002260705.1 Seriola dumerili
AAAGCAGAGAAAAGATGCTCCCTGGTGACTTGTTTTTAACAATCACCGGAGAAGATGTACTTGGTCCCTATGTCTGTAATGCTGAAAACCTTGTGGGTTCGGAAACATGCACCGCAACACTCATAATGAAACCAGCAGTTAGT
>NW_019197992.1:0-134 GCF_002260705.1 Seriola dumerili
AAAAACATCATTGTATATTAAGGCATAAAATGTCATAAGGACGTCATAGTATGGTAAGGAATGAAACGACACAGTATATGTAGGCATAAAAATGTCAAAAAATGCCATAGTACAGTATGGCATAAAAATGCCAA
>NW_019197993.1:0-135 GCF_002260705.1 Seriola dumerili
TGTCTGCATTGTGGGTCCAGACCTCCATCCACCATGACAACGGCCAACTGTCTTTTATGGAAATTAGCTAAATATTGTGCAAAATGTCGCTAGATGTGTAAAATCTTCTCAGTGACTCCTAGAACTCCACAGGCC
>NW_019197994.1:0-183 GCF_002260705.1 Seriola dumerili
AATCATATAAAAAGACTCTAGAGCTGCGACTGACACTTATTTTCTCCATCAATCGATTCGTCATTTGGTCGAGAAAATGTCAGAAAATAAAGACAAATGATCCATTAAAGTTTCTCACAGTCTGAGGTGACGTCTTCAAATGTCTTGTTTTGTCAGAGCAACAATCAAAGACCCAAAAATATT
>NW_019197995.1:0-153 GCF_002260705.1 Seriola dumerili
ACATTGAAATCACAGCCTTACTGACCCAAAGTTCTCTTTCTTCCTCCAGTCTGCTCAAAATTCAACAGGTTGTCATTTGTGCTCTAACGCTGCCATCTAGTGGTACTTAGACAAACACACCACATTTAATAAATATGTCAATTATGATATTGA
>NW_019197996.1:0-112 GCF_002260705.1 Seriola dumerili
GTCTTCACCAGTGACTGAACAGAAGGACGGTGATATGGTCGTCTTGCTCTGCTCAGTGTCGGCATATGGCCACTGTGGATACCTAGTGCAGTGGCTGTATGAGGGTATTAAG
>NW_019197997.1:0-147 GCF_002260705.1 Seriola dumerili
ATAGTTTAAACCAAGAATAGCACAGTTATGAGTTCTATAGAAAAACATGCCTCTCTTCCTTAGAAATACAGATCACATAAACAGGAACCTCTTCCTAGTCATATCTGGTTACACTTGTTACACAAAATTACAGACCCTGGCAGAAGA
>NW_019197998.1:0-109 GCF_002260705.1 Seriola dumerili
CCTCTGTTTGTCAAAATAAGAGCATTCGGATGTCACATCAACATAATATCAAGGGGGGGTGTCGAGTGGCGCAGTGGGTGGCACATATGTAGAGGCTACAGTCCTCGCT
>NW_019197999.1:0-102 GCF_002260705.1 Seriola dumerili
ATTAACTTATTTATGAAATTATATATTTATTTATTTATTCATTTATTAATTCCCCAATTAGGCATGATATTTTTAGGATGGTTAGGGTTAGGGTTTATAATC
>NW_019198000.1:0-887 GCF_002260705.1 Seriola dumerili
TTTTTTTTTTTTTTTTAAAGAATTGTTATTCAGTGCGTTTGACTTCTGATCTTTTCTGAAGGTAAAAAACCAGCTGGTCCCTGACGTTCAGACCCTGCAGCGTTTATACAGAGGAAGCCTTCAGAGAGCTCCGGCAGCACTGAGAGGATTTTGCCTGTAAAGGTATTATGTAACTGTCAGCTGTAGTGATGTACTTTTCAAACACAGTCAGGCTGACAGGAAGAGGCAGAGGGCGACATGCAGCAGGTACACTGCTTTGTGATCTACTCTGATTCACATATTAGATCATCCGCAGCCTGCATAACGAACTACACTATACACACGTCAATCCTCGGCTAAAAAATGACAAAACTCATTTACAGTGAACATGATTTTGATTCCTCAACTTCTACTTTTTCCTTTACTCAGGAAACAGATAATAAAAGTGTAAATTGCCCTTAAGACAGTCATGCTAAAAGTCATTAAACTATTCATACAGCCTTTAGAAATATTAACCACTGCTTCATTGTCATGAAGTACCGTAATTGTTTCTCAACTGCAGAGTGCTCCGTGGTCGGCGGCGGGGAGCTCTGATTGGATGTAATCATGGCTGGATTGCGTCCCAGCAGGCCGGCGCACTCTCGAACGCTTAGACAACCAAATACAAACTGATTGAGAAAGTCTCGTCAGCGCGAGTGGTGTGGATAGATAAACGGCATATTGTAGCTACAGATTGTGAAACCCTCTCACACGAAATTGGGATTTTGGGCTGTGCAATAAAAAATTCAATTGAGTGTTCTCCCAACAGCTTTAGTCGTTCCGGCAAAAGTCTGTGAAACAACGTATGTTTAAATTGAAGGGACAGAGCCGGCGAGCAGCTGTAGTAGTTATGACAGCCGGGAGCGAAG
>NW_019198001.1:0-119 GCF_002260705.1 Seriola dumerili
CCATACACAAGGTCCTCCTTCTGTTGGCAGTGGTCACTCAGTTTTCACAATGTGGATACCTGACAGTTAATCACATACTGTATATCTATCAGCTGTCAGGATAAGTGCATCAATGTCTG
>NW_019198002.1:0-137 GCF_002260705.1 Seriola dumerili
TCTGTTTTAAATTCTCAGTTAAAAACTGGGACTTCCTGTGTTTATGGTGTCGACGTGACATGTTTTTTTTCAGTGGGGTAAATTCTGGAAGGTCGCTCTCACCTGAACACTGTCACTTTCACCTGAACACTGTCACT
>NW_019198003.1:0-190 GCF_002260705.1 Seriola dumerili
TCATTTTCTCACCCTCACTGTGCATCTCTTCTGTAGGACCCGGAGTTTGGAGGATTTTGGGATATAGCGGCGTCTCTGTTGACGTCTTATTTGAGCTTTGATCTGGGAGAACAGAAGGTTTCTTAATGATTTACAACATAATAGTATCTAAGGGAGACAACAGTAGTTCAGGGCAACAGCAACATAGAAG
>NW_019198004.1:0-108 GCF_002260705.1 Seriola dumerili
CTGGAATATTCGCATTGAAATAATAAACAACAAAATAAATTTTTTTTTTTTTTTTTTTTTAACACTTTCTACTTTGCAGTTTCAGAGGATCCCAGTCTGGGCGGGACA
>NW_019198005.1:0-346 GCF_002260705.1 Seriola dumerili
TTACCAATGACAAAATATCACATTACAATTATAATTGAAATATACAGGACTTAAACTTTGACTCAAACGGGGACAGGAGAAAATTCAGACCACTCATTTCATTTTATTCTGCTGCATATGTACTCTGCTCACTCTCTTCTCTGCATGCTGACCACTTGGAACTTCAACATCAAATCACAAACACTACAAAATCACATCACAACCACCTCAAATGTCACGCAGAGTACCCACCCTCCCTCATCTCAGCCTACACAGTCTGTCTGTCATTACATGTGCTTGTGTCTTCTTTTAACGCAGATGTCCCGCTTTGCCAGACCAGGACCGGCGCCGTCCAGCACACCACTCC
>NW_019198006.1:0-111 GCF_002260705.1 Seriola dumerili
CTTAATTACAAGAAACAAAAATTCAGAATTAAAGGAAAATGGCAAAATTACTAGGAAATAATTGAGATAATAAAAAAATATTATGAATGAATCAAACATTAGTGTTATTAT
>NW_019198007.1:0-161 GCF_002260705.1 Seriola dumerili
TATTGAATAGTTTGACCTGCTTGTTTGTTATTTGGCCTGTGCCATTATTTATTGGAAAACATACTTCCAATGTTATTAATCATATAACTTCCGTAAACATCAAGTGAGTAGAAAACTGTTCGTGCAATGTTAATAAAACTATTTCCACCGTTTCCATCCGG
>NW_019198008.1:0-702 GCF_002260705.1 Seriola dumerili
TGCTGTCAGTGCTTTATGATTTACTACATGTGTAGAAAATGCATGCCTTGTCAACACATCACTCTTATGGTATTTGATCTGTCATCTCAACAGGTGACAGGTAAAGCTTTTTTTTAAAAACAGAAAAACAAACATGTTGAATGGTTCCAGTTGATTCAGTAAATTGTAGGATGCTGAGGGCTGCAAAGTGATACTGAAGGCAGCATTTGAAGGAGCTTTTGACAGGCCTCTTAAAAAAACATAGTTGTTGTTTGGTTTATGACTAAATACCTGCAAAACTAATGACACTGGGAACAATGTTAAGAAAAACTTAACTGTCTGACCAACGCGTTTCAGCTTGCGGTCCTCGCCTGGGTCATGTATATTGACACAAAGTAAAATTTAAACACATATCAAGCTGTTGCATTTTTTCTCCCCAAGACTACATGGAAGTTGGACTCAGTCCCATCACCTGTGCCCTGGCTAAGATTAGGATCAGGAACTTGGCTCACCATGAATGGGCCGCATGTTACAGGTTGTTAAGTTTCTTTGGAGGAAAACGCCTTATCATCTAGGCATCTTAGCGTACATTAGCAGAGATGGCCTTCAGTTAGCTCACATTTAACCTGTAATATCATCAAATGTACAACAAAAATAACTTTTACCAACAAAATGCAAGAAACGAACAAATAAACATCAAAATGACAATGGTAGAGAGATTTA
>NW_019198009.1:0-104 GCF_002260705.1 Seriola dumerili
ACTGCTGCTTTACTGAAGGTTCCCACAACAGACACAGCCTGTCACTTACAGCCCAAAGCTGTGGACACACCACCTATAGATGTCAGGTAAAGATACTTATAGAT
>NW_019198010.1:0-100 GCF_002260705.1 Seriola dumerili
AAGAAGAAATAAATTATAAAAATCTTTACATTAAATTAATTGTCCTTTTACACTTTTACTCAGTTTAACATTTATTTAAGTGCATTATACATGAAAAAAA
>NW_019198011.1:0-129 GCF_002260705.1 Seriola dumerili
ACACACACACACACACACACACACACACAGAGGGTAATAACCACTAATTAGCTGATAGCCCTCTGGGCAGTAGGGAGAATCCAATTTGACCAAATCAGATATCAGATAAGGGGGGGGGGGGGGGGGGGT
>NW_019198012.1:0-746 GCF_002260705.1 Seriola dumerili
GAGAGAGAGAGAGAGAGAGAGAGAGAGGATGAGTGGGAGAGAATCAGAGAAAGACAGAAAGAAAGATTAAATGAGAGCATCAGCTGTAATTAGGGCTACTTTCCTCCATTTGGAAGTGCATGTCTGTGTCTCAGAGAGAATTAGCACTGGATACTCCGGGTGGGTCACAGCAATACAACATGAATGGATTAACGGGGCAAAAAGTAAGATTCATTCAGTGTCTCAAAATGAGTGCAGTTGATCTGCAGAGATCAGTGTTATTGTTGACCATTGGTGCTGACTTTGTGAATGAAGGTTGCAGGATGCAAAGCACTGCCAAGTGTGCCATGTGGGTGGGGAATGGTGGTAAATATTGAGCCTTTTTGTTGCTACACAAGAAAACCGGTTTTACAGAAGAGTCTTCTAATATTAATGTTCTTGTGTGGCAGTAGCATTAGCGTAAGCAAAAGCATTTCCTAAATGAATGTAATGTAATGAGGCTGGTAACAATCACAGCATCAGCTCATTTGGTGCCCTTCACTACATACTGACAGTCCAGAAATGTTTGTTTCCTATTAGGAAACTTAGATGAAGATTGGCAAGTGCAAAATATGCTGCCATGGGCAGATGATGTCTCCTTTTATACGGCATATTGAAAGTGCAGCGGTCACCTTGTGAGATGCAGCTGCTTGACTCTTATCAGGAGAGTGCTCCTTTCCCAGTGTGCCCACACAAACACACACATATATATATATATATATATATAT
>NW_019198013.1:0-126 GCF_002260705.1 Seriola dumerili
TTGGAGACTCTCGTCATCCAGGGTCTGTTCCCTTGTGATGGAATAGAGGATCTTTTTGATTATTCGAATGAGCCGCTCCCATACGCCTCCATGATGAGGACCATAGGGTGGATTGAATGTCCATTT
>NW_019198014.1:0-121 GCF_002260705.1 Seriola dumerili
TGGTTCTCTAGCGCCAGGGTGAGAGCCTCCTTCGCTGCCGTATCCCAATCTTCAATATCAGATATGTGCTGTTCAGCCTCGCCCACTCATGCTATGGTGGTTTGTAGCTCACCTGTAGCTT
>NW_019198015.1:0-205 GCF_002260705.1 Seriola dumerili
CCCAACCTCCTTCCCCTCCCTCACCCCCCTGGCCACCACTCTATTCTTATGTTAACACGGCTAAAGAGGAGTGGGCCACCCAGCAGCAGCAGAGAGCAGAAACTTAAGTCCATCCTTCAGGAAAAATAATCCATCTCTCGGCCTTCTCTTTTCGCGATGTAACTTTACTCACTTAAACACACACACACACACACACACACACACA
>NW_019198016.1:0-107 GCF_002260705.1 Seriola dumerili
TTGACATTTTTCTGCCATTCTATATTAAGATATTTTGTGGGATTTCTATGGCTAATTAAGTCATATTTCCATGTTGTGTGGCGTAGTGGTCTAAGCAGGCTCTCCAT
>NW_019198017.1:0-859 GCF_002260705.1 Seriola dumerili
CACACACACACACACACACACACACACACCTGTGTATGTAAGCTCCCACAATTCACGGTGCTCATCTTTTTTTGATTATAAATACATTTTCAAAAGTGACATCAAGCACAAATAAACCCAACAGAGATACAATAAGCTCAAACGAGAAAAGAAAGAACGAAATTAAAATATTTGAATGATTTTTTCTTTTAAAAAGGAAAAAACAATTTTCAGTCATCTTTATCTTAATATAGTCTAATAACTCTTAGTTACAGTGCTGCTGCAAACCTTATGGACTCTTCCAGTCTGTTAAGTGAATCTGAACAGATGGTGCGCAGGGATTCATGAATATGAGTGGTTGTGCTTCGTCCTGATGTCAACATTAGCACTGGTGAAATTTTTCACAAAACATGTCCTTATAAAGAAATTCAATTATTATTAAAAGTTGAAAATTGCACATTGATACGACTTCGATGTTGCAAAACTGAATCGGTTCAATTTTCATGTTGACTATTTATTTCAACTCCTCAACGGCGAAACGTTAACGTTTAATCGTCGTAATTTAAAGGTTAGAGGAGCATTTAACGGCAGCACGTGGGATAAGTTATCTTCTGGCACCGTGTGTAAAGCTGAATCACATTAAGTTTTTAAACCTTACCTGCGAATCCGGTGAGAAAACACCGTGAAACTTTCTTCCAGACTTCTGCAAGATGTAGTAGCAAGTGTTTTTTTCTGTCTCCAGTCTCCAATAGCAACAGCTTTGATTCATTTCAACGGTCCAACAAATCAAATCAAAATATTCTGTTACAAGTAAAAGTACTACATTGATGTTAGTTAAGTTAGTCTAAAGTAAGTGTCTAAAGACAAAATGAACATGGAT
>NW_019198018.1:0-174 GCF_002260705.1 Seriola dumerili
TGTCACGACTGAGCAAGGACGTGAACCCAAACGCACGACTCGAGACCAAAAATACAAAAATAAACAATCTTTATTGATAAAGTATCAACACAAAATCACTCACTAAGGAGGCAAAAAACTACTAACCAAAAATCACTCTTGATAGAGGAAAAACAAGTTCGTGAAAGAAATAAC
>NW_019198019.1:0-109 GCF_002260705.1 Seriola dumerili
AGGAGCATGTAAATTGAAAACAGAAAAGTATCAAGGATTGACCCCTGCGGAACAACACATGAGAGATCGGCTATAGACAAGGAGAATTCTCCCATGACAAAGAAAGACC
>NW_019198020.1:0-702 GCF_002260705.1 Seriola dumerili
ATATATATGTGTCGTATTTTAAAATCTTTTATAATTTCTCACTGCTGTGTTATACTAATAATACATACATCGATTAAATAATTCACTTTATGTAATTGCAACAGTTTCCCTGAACTGGATTTCATTTCTTAAACATGGCTGATAGAGTAAAGAGCAAATGTAAAAAGGACGAATAACAATGTGAGATGATGCGTTGTGTAACGTTACGTTTAACAGCAGCAGCAGTGATGCAGGGGGAGACAAACATTTAACATTAGCAAATCAATTACTTCCAACAGCAACACATTCCTCGTGTTTATAATCCAAATATATATTATGTTTGGGGGGGGGGGGTAAACTGGACTTACAGTGCCGTCTTGCTCCTGCTGCCATTTTGATAAATTGCGCCGAGATGCTTCCGCTTCAAGTGCTCCAGCATGGCGGTAGTAATGCTGTGATAGGCCATTTCCAGTTTGGAGAGCTTGCAGAGCACCACGATGTTCTGTCTCTGCTTAAAATATTTAAAATATTCCCACACTTTAGATGATCGTGGGCAATGTTTTTTTGCTTCAGCTTGCTCTTCGGTGTCCATGCTCTGACAATGTGCAGCCATCATACTTCCTCCTTGCAACGCGTCGACGCACGTTACGTAAATCAACATGTCGCCCCAGCCCTAATATATAAATATCGGCCGATATATCGATATCAGAATTTTTTAACTCC
>NW_019198021.1:0-533 GCF_002260705.1 Seriola dumerili
GAGGCAGGCCAGCATGAGGAAGACGAAGGTGAAGAGGCCTGAGAAGGAGATGGCCACCACAGCCAGGGACGACGACCAGGACAGCTCACTCAGCGGAGCGCCATCTGCAGGACAGAGCATAAGAATCTGGTATGAGACTCTCTATTGTTTTTGTGAAGAACAAACATGTGATCTAATGCATATTCAAGTGTGTAGGACATAAAAGAGCAATTAGAGTACAACAATAAAGGGAAGTGTTCCGTTGCATCATTTCTAATGAAATATAGAGTGGCTTATGAACTTACTCTCCTCAGGAGGGCTTATATTTCCACTTAGAGACATTTACATGTTTGATTTATGGCTTGGCGTCATGTTTTTGCTCAGAGTGAAATGCTCTGGAACATTATAACCCTGTACGCTTCATCCAGTACACAATGAACCATGTTACACCTGTGCACTGAAGACCAGGCTAAAAATGCATGTGTGTCACCTGGCAACAAGTACAGCTCTTTTGCACTAATTTGCTTTTTTTTTTTTTTTTTTTTTAATCAAAT
>NW_019198022.1:0-144 GCF_002260705.1 Seriola dumerili
GTAAGTTCTATGAGGATGATCTTCTTTGCCTCTTCAGACACTCTAACACTCTAGTTTCTGAAAATGTGTTTGTTTTGCATGTGACTACAACCAAACCTAAACTATATCAGCTCATACAAAAATATGCCAAAAATAGAGTTTTGA
>NW_019198023.1:0-113 GCF_002260705.1 Seriola dumerili
TCAATGCAATTCTTTTCCAAATAATTTTGTTGTTGTTGTCGTTGTTGTTGTTTCCATCTTCGCTAAATCTCCCAAGTAAAAAATCTGTGTAACCGTTGAATTCTTCCTGTAGA
>NW_019198024.1:0-143 GCF_002260705.1 Seriola dumerili
CAGCAAGCTAGCTGCTAATGCTAGATGCTAATGCTACCTGGCCCACCCCACTTGTTAAATGCAGTCTAATGCTAGCTGTTAATGCTAATGCTAACAAGCACCCCCCACTTGATATTTTGCAATCTTATAATGAAATCATTGAT
>NW_019198025.1:0-107 GCF_002260705.1 Seriola dumerili
GTAGTGTCCACGGGCGTAGTTGTTGGCAGCATCCTCCTTACCGGTGATCAGCTGCTCAGGGTGGAACAGCTGGCGGTAGGTCCCAGTACGCACTTCATCTGCAGAGA
>NW_019198026.1:0-157 GCF_002260705.1 Seriola dumerili
AATTCAACAATACACAAACATACAGGCTCGAAAATTACCGTAAAGTTAAATGAAGACCTGTGTGATACAATCTTATCAAAGCTACACATACTGGATGAGCTATGTATTATGTATTGTTATATATTACAGATGTGTTATGATGTCTCATTTATGTTCC
>NW_019198027.1:0-109 GCF_002260705.1 Seriola dumerili
TCCTTCTGCGCTTTTGTCCAGGTGTTTTTGGGCAAAGGCGAAGGTGGCTTGAAGGTGTTGGTTCAAGTCCGTCATGTACTGGTGGGTTGTGTATGCTGTTGCAACGCTA
>NW_019198028.1:0-135 GCF_002260705.1 Seriola dumerili
GAAGCTGACACACGCCTGCTCCTGCATGCATCGGATGCCGCAAACACGGGCTCAAAAGCAGTCATCGTCACAGCTGAGGACACAGATGTCATGGTTCTTTGTCTTGCCTTTCAGAAGGACATCACCTGTCCCATC
>NW_019198029.1:0-120 GCF_002260705.1 Seriola dumerili
AAACCTCCAAAGTGTTATGTCAACCTCAGTTGTATCGTTGATGCGCTAACCATAATTAAAATGTCCTTGATAGAGATAGAGAATAATAAAATAATGACTATAATAAAGGAAGACAAGGAT
>NW_019198030.1:0-124 GCF_002260705.1 Seriola dumerili
CTCATTTAGGTTACTAATGAAAACATTTTTGATTTACAGTTTACAGTTAGATACATGAAGAAATGGCTTTGAGGCTAAGGAATCATAACTGTGATTGTGGTGCTTTTGATATAGCCAGCAAAAG
>NW_019198031.1:0-143 GCF_002260705.1 Seriola dumerili
TCGCTCCGCTCATCTTCACTCATTCTGTTTCAGTGTTTCACTGATTTTCTAACTGAAAAACTGGTTTAAGATTTAAACACTGAATCAACTGTTTTCTTTTTTTTAATTCCATTTTTGCGTCTTTGCCTTTCTCCCAGTGGATG
>NW_019198032.1:0-119 GCF_002260705.1 Seriola dumerili
AGAGAGGAGAAACTGTGAGGAGGCTGCTGAAAGTCGATGATGTAGAGTGTCTTTAAAAATTTTTGTATTCTCCTACCCTTAGCTTTATTACTGGGGATCACAGTTTCTTCCCTTATTAA
>NW_019198033.1:0-147 GCF_002260705.1 Seriola dumerili
TAGGAAAACAACAACAGACTTGATTTAGAGGATGTATTCCATCCTTGAATTGATTCATCTTGTGATAATCCATCCGTCTACCCAACGCACTACCGGCTGAACTCACAGCGTGAAGTCCTGTTCTCAGGTCACATCAACGTTCCCGCG
>NW_019198034.1:0-114 GCF_002260705.1 Seriola dumerili
GTTTTTATGAGGTGCTGGTGAGGCAGAGACAAGCCAAGCAGTACAGATTGCTGCTTGAATGCAAGTAAGAGTGAAAACTGTCCCTCTCTGCTGCAAAGCACCAAACCACTTCAG
>NW_019198035.1:0-165 GCF_002260705.1 Seriola dumerili
TTGACAATTTTATGCCATACTATATAATGACGTTTTTTTGACATTGTTATGCCTTAATATACTATGACATTTTACTATTATAAATTTATATTTATAAGTATTTAATTATACTATTACTTTAGTATAACATTTTTTGAAAATTTTATGCCATACTATACTATGATG
>NW_019198036.1:0-827 GCF_002260705.1 Seriola dumerili
ATGAGACGTGATATTTGATTTTGTTTGTCATTTATTTTAGCAGGAAGTCCCACTGAGATAAAGAGTGTCTTTTCCAGAGACCTGGCAGGAGAGCAGCCACACAAATATGTGACTTTACAACCAACAAATGAAGATTCAATTACTGACTACACTGAATTCTATATCACAGGTTGTTATTAGATATAGAAACCATGTAAAGCTCACACTGTGTTTCTAAAGTAACATGCTACAGACACGTTACATTCACAGCTCTGACAGTCTGGTTCAACGTGACCATGAGCCTCAGCCATCAGCAGTGTGTTTGCTGCTCGGAGAATAAGTTGACTTTATGACCGACTGATCATCAGCAGCTGCTCGCTGTGACCCGGGATCTGTGAACAGACATGTGGAGCAGCTGGAAGTGGGGTTTTGGTGGAGCTGTGGTGCATTTGAAAGCATTTTAGGAGAGAAATAAGCGGGAAAAGCCCCCGAGCAGCGGCGGCCACCGCGGTGACCAGCTGAGGTTTCGAGGCTCCACAAACAGAAAGCAGAGAGCCTCCGAGCTCTGGACGACTTTAATACGAACAGAGCCGAGTCCGCTCCCGGCTCCTCCACTGTCCGCCTCCAGCTCCTCTCCCACGGTGCTTTGCGAGCCTTTTATCCGTCAGGAGAAAACACAAGTGTCCCGGCGTTCACCCCGACCACAGGAGCCACGGCTGCACTGAGTCTCCACGGTTCTCATGGTGTGTTCAAGTGCCGCCTCCTGCTCCGAGCTCCCCATCAGTCCGCTCCGAGTACAGACGAAGCTCACAGGAAACAATGGCAGAGGTCGCTCCCGCTCCCGCTCC
>NW_019198037.1:0-116 GCF_002260705.1 Seriola dumerili
AATTTGTTGCTTTCCGGCTTGATTTGGTGATTTTTAAATTTTATATATATATATACATATATATATATATATCTCTCCCTTTTAAAACAGCCTTACATATAAAGTATCACAATAAC
>NW_019198038.1:0-296 GCF_002260705.1 Seriola dumerili
GGGGGGTGGGGGGTGGTGGTGTTCTTTTCCCAGATAAACTGCAACAGAGCGCAGAGCGCCATCCAGCCACTGAAGAGAGAGTGAGAGCAGGGACCTTTAACTTTAACCCTTTGACGTCCAGTCAGAGACACAGATTCTTCTTCTGCTGTTTCACTGAAGAGGAGAAACACTCCCCCCTCCTCCCCCTCTCCCTCCTCCCTCCATCATTTTCTCCACTTTTCTCCCACAAGATGAAAACAGCATGTTAACCACAGGCCCCGCCCACAGACGCATTCTAGAGCTCGACACCCGCCAAA
>NW_019198039.1:0-136 GCF_002260705.1 Seriola dumerili
TGTGTGGTCTAGCTGCTAGTTAGCTTAGCTTTGTATGACGACCAGAAACAGGGGGAAATAGCTAGCCTGGCAAAAATTTCAAAATCCACCTACTAGCGCCTCTAATGCGCATTAATTAATTTATCTTGTTTGTTTT
>NW_019198040.1:0-165 GCF_002260705.1 Seriola dumerili
GAACAGTGGGCATTATTAAAAGCCGGTACCCCTGATGTTACCATCAAGGTTATTTTGGCAGACCTGCTTCTGAACATAATGTCATTTGCAACAAAAGCAGTGTTGACAGCCCTTCAGAAACAAAATTTATTACCATCTGACGTGGCTATTCAGTCCAGTCTGGGC
>NW_019198041.1:0-126 GCF_002260705.1 Seriola dumerili
CGTTGGCATTGTGAGCAGGCACATTGCACAACGATATTCCGCATGTTCTAGCAAAAGAACGCAAGATTTGATTTCACAGCAGACTTAGATGAAATCCTACAGAGCTGAACGATGCAGGACATTGTT
>NW_019198042.1:0-102 GCF_002260705.1 Seriola dumerili
CAATTGATATGAGCACCATGTTTCCTACTGAAACACTGAGAATAAGGTAAGCTATAAAATAAATCACAGCACATATAACATCACCAAGGACCCAGCAGCCTC
>NW_019198043.1:0-117 GCF_002260705.1 Seriola dumerili
GAACACTAATTTAAAGAAACATTTAAAGAAACTAGATAAAATAAAAATAATAATAAACCTTCGTATGACATGTCTGCAGTTGCATTGTAGTGTTTATAGGCCTAGTGGTTGATAAAT
>NW_019198044.1:0-176 GCF_002260705.1 Seriola dumerili
CACATCTGAACCTGCAGAATGAGAGAGGGACTTTTTCTGGTTAAATTAAACTCTACAGCCTCAGGCTGACGCGTACAACAATTTTTATGGAAATGAATTCATGAGTTTTTGGGACGTTGTATTTACCCTGCTAGCAAAGGTAAACACGAGGCAACAACTCTCCTTCTCAGGAATTC
>NW_019198045.1:0-114 GCF_002260705.1 Seriola dumerili
CATTTTTAAGCTCTTTAATTAACATGTTTCATCTTATTTTTTTAATCTGCACAAAAACTGAAAAAGATTAGCTAATCAGCTAATCTTCTCTTCATGTTTAACGGACAAATAAGA
>NW_019198046.1:0-110 GCF_002260705.1 Seriola dumerili
AGCACTGAATGTTAGTATTAGATCATATTTATTTATTTATTTAGTATTTTTATTTTTTAGATTGTGGTCTTCTTGTATAACCATCTTAAAAAACGAGTTTGTCCTTTGTC
>NW_019198047.1:0-106 GCF_002260705.1 Seriola dumerili
TGCCCCCTGATTCCATGTCTGTACCTTATACAGAACTAATAGGTGGAATAAAGGCGCAACATGCCCACCTTGAACAGGTTGTGTAAAAGAGGCTACAACAATGAGA
>NW_019198048.1:0-338 GCF_002260705.1 Seriola dumerili
CTCTCGTCTCAGTCGTCTCCTCTCTGCTTCCCTTCTGGCCTCGTCCTGTTTCCTCCGAGTCATCCAGCGTCTGAAAGTGACAGAAACAGCATCATATCGAGATTTATGCTTCATTATTTACCTCCTGTTTCCTCCCGTCTCTTCTCCTCTTGTGGTTTCGCTCCGTCTCTTCTTCTTTGTTGAGCTGCAGATTAAAGGAGACGTTTAAGCTCAGAGCCTTCACTCATTCTCAACGTCTAACCTCCATTTAACCCACAATAAAACCCCTGAAACATTCATGTGTGTGCGTGAGAGAGAGTCCAGTGATTGTGTGTGTGTGTGTGTGTGTGTGTGTGTGT
>NW_019198049.1:0-101 GCF_002260705.1 Seriola dumerili
TTTTATGCCTTACTATACTGTGTCGTTTTCATACCTTACTATGCTATGATGTTTTCATGACCTTTTATGCCTCACTATACTATGACATTTTTATCACTTTT
>NW_019198050.1:0-143 GCF_002260705.1 Seriola dumerili
TATTATTATTATTATTATTATTATTATTATTTTCTTTTAAAAAAAAATTGCTTTTTAATGAGCATACAAAAACACATACAACCTCTCCACCCACACACATACAGAGTAATTAGTGTGTGTGTGTGTGTGTGTGTGTGTGTGTG
>NW_019198051.1:0-160 GCF_002260705.1 Seriola dumerili
TATGGTTAATCCGAGAGATTTACCCTGAACATGTTTTGACCTTTATTTACAGAGGTGGCCTTGAATCCGAGAAGCTGTCTGTGTTGTTTGTTCATTTGTACCTCAAATTGTCTCTTTGAGGCTGTTTGTAAAAGCTGTATGTATCAGAAAATCTAATAAA
>NW_019198052.1:0-189 GCF_002260705.1 Seriola dumerili
GGCAAATTTTTGAACATGCCTTTGTGACTTAGGCAAAATATCCTTTAACTCTGTCAACAATAAAGCTCAACTAACAAAGCAACTAAGAATTATGCTGAGGAGGCATGCACATCTCCTCACTCCTCCCTCTAGCCCCACTTTTCTGGATTCTCTACTGATGCCTATTAATGTGGCAAATTGTCAAAGAAG
>NW_019198053.1:0-144 GCF_002260705.1 Seriola dumerili
CCCCCCCCCAAAATTCTCCCCTTATCAATCTACACTCAATGGCCCACACTTACAAAGTGAAAACAGAATTTTAGTTTTTTCAAATTCATTAAAAATGAAAAACTGAAATATCACATTGGCATATGTATTCAGACCCTTTGCTAT
>NW_019198054.1:0-107 GCF_002260705.1 Seriola dumerili
ATGTTTCTCCACCTTGACTGGAGTCCACCTGTGTTAAACTCAGCTGATTGGACATGATGTGTAAAGACACACAGCTGTCTATATCAGGCCTCACAGCTGACAAACAG
>NW_019198055.1:0-129 GCF_002260705.1 Seriola dumerili
AAGATATAGTGAGGTTATGGCCTGTCACTGATCTTGATGCTGTTGTACATTTCAGCTGCAGCACAGCGCAAAAAAAAAAAACAACTAAAAAAACTGGAAACATTCTCTCTTCTTATCTCTGACAGAGGT
>NW_019198056.1:0-202 GCF_002260705.1 Seriola dumerili
ACATACAAGTAAAAACAGCAACGTGAACAACCTCTGTGCACATGTTCAGCCCAGAGAAGCTTGAATAGAACCATGGGAACTCTAAATCATATTTTACAATAAGGTCACAAGGGTCCATTGAGTTTAAAAACGATGTGAATCATAAGCTGTGGCCTTCACCGTTACCACATCTCAACCTGACATTTAGACTCGGAGAATCCAT
>NW_019198057.1:0-537 GCF_002260705.1 Seriola dumerili
TGCAAAAAGTACCAAACCCTAGTGACTGAAATGTCCTCAAGCATGGCACTACAGTTATACTATGTAGAATATTTGAAGAAGATACTTGATATCTGAAGATCCTGTGTGTCATGGACAATTAATACATATACATATAAAAATACAATTTATTATACAACATAAGAAAGTTTCATGATACACAGCTGTCGATAATCTGGAGTGATGTGAGACCACAAAGAGGATTGTTTTTGGTGCCTGTCATGGCAGCAGCCCAACTCATTTAAGGCTGATGGAGGGATCATAGGGGGTTGTCCATGCAGTTTACATGAGAGGTGTCTAGTTTGATGACCTCTGAATTGCATCCTTTATTTGCATTTCTACTGGCCTCACTGCATTGTGACCTTTAACATGCAATTTGGTTATTTGCAGCTGAGGATGAAATTGTTGTATGTGAGGCCATGGTACAGTAGAATTACATTTCTGCTCCAAAGGAAGAAGTTCAGGTGTCTCAGGATCTTAGAGTTAGAGCGTGAGATCGGCAGGAGGTGCAGCGTTGTA
>NW_019198058.1:0-141 GCF_002260705.1 Seriola dumerili
TAGCTTTCGTGTTCTCAAACATGAATAGACTTAAGGACGCCGCTTTTGCGTTATTTTACAATGCAAAAAATTCTCATGCAATGTTGAAAATGTTACAGTGGTCTGTTTAAGATTATGTCTTGAAAACACACACGTGAAAAA
>NW_019198059.1:0-117 GCF_002260705.1 Seriola dumerili
GCCTCACTATAGTATGTCGTTTTTATGACTTTTTATGCCATGCTATTCAGTCGTTTTTATGACTTTTTATGCCTTACAATACTCTGTTGTTTTTATGACTTTTTATGCCTTACTATA
>NW_019198060.1:0-130 GCF_002260705.1 Seriola dumerili
TCCCAATCAAGACTGACAGTCGTTCAGAGCCAATATTCTTGTCTTGCTCTTCGGTGTTCAGTACATCTGCAAAACATTGAGCGAGTGTACTGCCCAGACTGGACTGAATAGCCACGTCAGATGGTAATAA
>NW_019198061.1:0-118 GCF_002260705.1 Seriola dumerili
GCAAAAAGTCCAGGAGCCGTTACTCATCATCAGTCTTAGTGTGTGACACAGTTTACCTGTAGCAGACTCACGGTTTGAGGGAGAAACTGTTCTGAAGTCTGTTCATGTTCTGCAGAAC
>NW_019198062.1:0-153 GCF_002260705.1 Seriola dumerili
GCGATAATTCTGTTTTTATTTAACCTATGTTAATTCTAAATAAAGCAGGTTTGCTGATTGGTTTCTCAATTACCTGAATAATCATATGATCTAAAATATGCCCATTATACCTCCCAGAGCTCATACTGAGAGAGTGAGACCATCATATATGAC
>NW_019198063.1:0-105 GCF_002260705.1 Seriola dumerili
TATAGTAAGGCATAAAAAGGACATAGTATAGTAAGAGCACAAAAAGACAAAAAAAACGACATAGTGTAGTAAGGCATAAAAAGACAAAAAAACGACATAGTATAG
>NW_019198064.1:0-121 GCF_002260705.1 Seriola dumerili
GAGAATCTCTCACCATAAACCATACATCAACACATTGAATTGTTGATATGATATTTTCTTTTCTTGGTAAGTTCAAAGTCCAAAAAGTCCAAAGTCCCAAAAATTCAGTCTGGATCTTTAC
>NW_019198065.1:0-108 GCF_002260705.1 Seriola dumerili
AGACAGTTTTAGCATTAAAATAGGTCTCAGTATCTGCCCATGCAGACTACAACACAACCCCAGTTTTCAAATAAAACACAACCCCCGAAAATATACATATCACGATTT
>NW_019198066.1:0-115 GCF_002260705.1 Seriola dumerili
AATATTGTCACAGAAACAAGATCTGTCAGGACAACATCGGAATATTTACTTCAGTTTAAAGCTTTGAAGTCAAATAAAAGAGAGTGAACAAACGGCTCACCTGACAGAAAGAAGA
>NW_019198067.1:0-483 GCF_002260705.1 Seriola dumerili
AACCATCAGTGGATTGATCCATCAGCTGATCAGCAGAGAATTAACTGACAATAATAGTGATGATCAGATAATCCTGTTTCATCAGGTAAAACATGTCAGATGTTTTTCAGGCTCCTGTTTCTCAAATATTAGAATGAAGTTTGTCTCTTTGTTGTAGATGATTAGAAATGAAACACTGTTCAGTGTTGGTCGATAAAAGGAAGGATTTGAAGATTTCTCCTCCGTCTCTGAACTTGTGGACATTTTCACTCCTGTCTGATACGTTAAAGTAGAACAACAGATGAGATTTATTTTACTGCACTGACCACAGTGTGTTCACCAGATAATTCATATATAGAAGAATTACACGTTAGATTAGATTCACTTTACTTAAGCACAGTGTCTATGGCGTAATACATTTATTTAGTGCTGAAAAATTGGATCAGTTCATTGATTATTTGATCAACAGATTAATCGTCAACAATTCTGATCATCAAATAATCA
>NW_019198068.1:0-104 GCF_002260705.1 Seriola dumerili
GGGGCCTCTTCTATCAACTCTGATCTTCAGTTCTTTCCATAGATTTTCAATTAGATTCAAGTCGTGTGATTGACTGGGCCATTCTAGCAGCTTTATTTTCTTTC
>NW_019198069.1:0-140 GCF_002260705.1 Seriola dumerili
TGTTTTGTCTGACGATGGAGAAAATAATGCACATAAAGGCAGAACTCTTTAAAGTGAACCAGATATAGAGTTAAACATCACATACTGGCAGAGCTGAACAGGTACCGTGGACGCAGAGCCGGGGCTAAGCTAAAGGCTAG
>NW_019198070.1:0-129 GCF_002260705.1 Seriola dumerili
TTTAAAAACTGAAGGGGTCAAGGGATGAAGACAGGAATCAGTCTTTTGGGCCCCAGAAAAAATTTGATATCACCATTTTCTTAAAGGAGTATACCAGCTCCTGAACGACACATCGTTTTTACAGTTCAT
>NW_019198071.1:0-119 GCF_002260705.1 Seriola dumerili
TACCCCTTTCTCATTTCAAAACTGTAATGCAGTAATAAGTTTACAGCAGAGAACATTTTACCTGATCCAGTTTTTTAAAATGATTTTATTTAGGATTTTTTACATTAGAAAAACACACA
>NW_019198072.1:0-146 GCF_002260705.1 Seriola dumerili
GAATACTGTGGTAGAGCAGGGGGTTGTGATCAGGGACACCTTTGTTCAGGTGCTGCCTCTGACCACCCCCTCAAAAAAAGTTATCTTGTCCAGAGTTCCTCCCTTTGTTAGCAACGAAATGCTAAAAAGGGAGCTAGCAAGGCACG
>NW_019198073.1:0-124 GCF_002260705.1 Seriola dumerili
CTGACACTGAAGGAATCTGAACCGGGAGGAGCTTACGGTGGTGAAGACAACAACTCCCGTGATTACATGCTATTTCATGATGTCCTTTCTCATTGTTTTGATTGAGAGACCCTTTGAGACAGAT
>NW_019198074.1:0-519 GCF_002260705.1 Seriola dumerili
CAAGGCATTGATGCCATTGACTGGCCCTCACGTTCCCCTGGCCTAAACCCAACTGAGCACCTATGGGATGTTATGTATCGGTGCATCTGAAGTACCGCCACAGACTGTCCAGGAGCTCACTGACGCCCTGATCCAGGTCTGGGAGGAGATCCCCCAGGACACCATCCTCCGACTCATCAGGAGCATGCCCAGACGCTGTCAGGAGTGTATACAGGCACACGGGGGTCATACACAGAGTTGGATCAGCCTGTGGTTTCAGTTTTTTACCTTGATTTTCAGTGTGATTGTGAATCCAGNGTTAATCCAGCCCTCACTGGGTTTCCATTGACCGTCGTTACGTCATTTTGTTCTTAACAAATTATACAATGAACATCAGTGAAGAACTTCAACTTGAATAATTCGTTCATCAAGATCCGATGTGTGATTTAAGAGTTCCCTTAATTTTTTTGAGCAGTGTGTAGGCTATATGTAATATTAATCAGAACTGCAACTCATAATTATTTATTATTATTATTATTA
>NW_019198075.1:0-145 GCF_002260705.1 Seriola dumerili
GCTTCAATCCGCCGCGTGTCGTGGACAATCTTACTCCCTCCGAGTGACTATTGTATCGCAGCGCGGCACTTTTTCGGTTTGGGTACGTGCTTTAATGTCATCCGAGTAGAAACCGCGACCCGCGCTAACCTTTACTTTTCATCTT
>NW_019198076.1:0-103 GCF_002260705.1 Seriola dumerili
GTCCCCTCAAGTTGGAACAAAACTTATACACTCTTGCTCTTAGAGTTGGAATTCATTTTTTTTTAATAATTTCTTAGCGCCAAACAAATGTTTCACCTGGGTA
>NW_019198077.1:0-142 GCF_002260705.1 Seriola dumerili
ATATATATATAAATTATATAGGAAACCTATTAGAAAATGCAATTCCATATATTGACATACCTAGCCTATACAAATACATACATTTATGTGCTTATATTGCAGCCATATGTTACATAAATATATATCCATCCCAGAGCCTGTC
>NW_019198078.1:0-112 GCF_002260705.1 Seriola dumerili
AATATTACAGTCAAAAAACAAACAAGCAAATAAAAAAAAGGAATCAGTGAGAAATAAAAAGTCACAGGGTTATATGGCCACTATGAAAATAAATATCCATATTTGGGTATAC
>NW_019198079.1:0-1559 GCF_002260705.1 Seriola dumerili
CCTCAAAAGGTACAGTGATATTGCATCTTGACATTAATGACATGACATAAACATAAAATCAAGATTTTTTCAGATCTTGAAAAAAATGTTTGCGACCCCCCTTTTCTCTGTTGCTCTCCCTCATGTAGCTCTTATCACGGTGACACTGAAACAGCCAAGTGCTAAAGTAATTTTCAGCAACAACCAAGCAGAGCTGGAATGTGTCATCACTGGACAAGACCGAAACATTGTCAGTAACACTGACATCACATGGGAAATTGACGGAGTAAATGTGACTGGCAGCATTACTCCGACATCGTCTGGCGGCGGGCAGTACAGCAAAACCAGCAAGATGACTCGTACTTATGATGAGTGGAAGACAGTCAACAAAGTACGCTGTTCTGCCATTAGAGCACATATGACACCAGTTATTCAAGATCTGACTGTCCACAAAGGAGGTATGTTACTGAGGGATGGAACAGTAATCTGTGAACCCATGGGGAGGCAGCCAACTTACACACTCAAACATGTAATACAGTAAAGCAAATGTAAATCTTATATATGAAGCACCCTAGTAAACCAAGTGTCTCTTTCAGATGGCAGTCAGCCAGAAGTGTCAGTCAACATCCTCCCAGTGGAGAACATCGGCAAAGAAGACTCAGCTAAGGTCACTCTGGTGTGTCTGGTCTCCAGTCCTGTGCAGCAGGATTACTACATTGCGTGGTCAGAACATGATGGACAAAAATCCCCCATCTATGCTGATGGCGTTGACTTCCCGCCACAAAAGACCGAACATGGCTACTCAGTCACAAGTGTTTACACCACCACCAACAAAAACTGGAAAGCGAATTTCATTTACAACTGCAACATCAAGTCTGCTGGCACAAATCGCTCCTTCAACTCTCAAGTGTCTAAGGCTAAGGCCATGGGTAACTCAATTGAATGTGACAAATAGTGGATTCAGCTATAAATGTTGTGTTTTGTGCTAGTATGTCATTATGTCTCTGTGTATACTCCCTGACATGGGAACCTGTGTCATCAATCTTTGTGATTGTGCATATAAGAGTCAACATGTCAATTCAGTTTTGTTTGTCCTGTTATTGTGTTTGTCACATTGTCTAACAGCTTGAGAAATGTGCTGACCGTTTTAAATAAATGTTGCATGGAGACACTTTTGTTATATTTTCATGAATGACTTAGATATTTTTAAAACAAAATGAGAAGCAAAGCACAAAAAATCCCTTTGTATGAGTAGTTTTCACTGAAGCCTCACAGTAGTAAACTGCACTGCACCACTGTTTAACTGAATCAATGTCGACACATGACAGTAAAGAGTGAATCATGCTTTATTCCAGTTGATTAGCACTATTTAAGAAAGGCAATGGTGTCTATGATATCTTACTAAAAATCTTTGTTAACACACACCACAAACACACACATACAAACATACATCCAGCGTCTAACCCCTTATACCTTCCTCTTCTTAAATATTCCTTTAGATTCAAATCTGAATTTTGCTCTGAGCTGCACAGACGATGCCGGTGAAGAAGATGAGTTCAGCAGTCTGTGGTCCACAACCT
>NW_019198080.1:0-116 GCF_002260705.1 Seriola dumerili
GCTTTGACTCAGTCCAGGAAGTGGTTTGATGCTGTGTGTCTCTGCAGACGGACTCGCCACACACAGATAACAACAGCACAAAGTCCCAGTCAGTGTGTAGAGAACTGATCCCTCTG
>NW_019198081.1:0-109 GCF_002260705.1 Seriola dumerili
TTTTTTTTTTTTTTTTTTTACAGTGTATGCTTACAAACACACATTTTTGAAATGGAGATCTTAAAATTGTGAATTTTAGTTATTTGTAAAACTGTTTTCCCTGGCTAAA
>NW_019198082.1:0-116 GCF_002260705.1 Seriola dumerili
ATGGCTCTGTACTGGGACCTCTATTATTTCCTACTTACAAAAAAATTAATAATTATGAAACTGCAGTTTTACTGTTGCACTTTAAATATGAATATTGGATAAGCATAAATTTGCTT
>NW_019198083.1:0-2090 GCF_002260705.1 Seriola dumerili
TTGAATTAACTGGTAAAATCAGTGGATTTCACATGAGCTCTGCCACTCCTTTTATTTTGGTGAATTGTGTGGCTGAGTATTTTAATCAGTCAGAGTGAATTATCTGCATTGTTACAGAGATGCCCCCCATCATTTGTGTCGGACCTGTTTTCTGACCTCAAAGATGGGTCACGGCTGCTTGACCTGTTGGAGGTGATGAGTGGTCAGTCTATGGTGAGTTACTCCAATGTGCTTCTGATATCAGAGAGTTATGTATTGGCTTGGGAAAAAACATGCTGTACTAATGAATATTATTACCACAATAAGCTGATGTTGTCATTTTAATCTTCATAGAAAAGACAAAGGGGACATGGGGTTTTCCAGCAGAGGGCCAACATTGAGACAGCACTAAGCTTCCTTAAGAGAAAATCTGTAAGATTTCACACATACAAAAACATATCATCTGAACCTGTGGTGTACTCTGTTGTTAACATTTGTTGTGGTTGGTTGGTGTAGATCAAGTTGGTGAACATAAACATCCCAGATATCATAGATGGACGGCCCTCCATCATCCTCGGCCTTGTATGGACCATCATTCTCCGCTGTCACGTGAGTACCAATAGTTAAAGTAAACTCTACTGCTGCTACTGCGAACAGAAGAGAAACAGAAGAAGAAACGGAAGAAACAGTGTTTTGTTAAGCATCATTAATTCTTAAAAAAAAAATCTTATATGAAGATGTATTGATGAGCAATATGTTGTTTCAGATTGAGGAGCTGGCCAGCGCTCTCTCCTTCAGCTCTCGTCATTCCTCCCTCGACTCTCTGGCCAGCCTGGACTCCTGGTCTGGCAGCCCCGTCCCATCTAGTCCAGTCCCTGCAGGCCGGACATCTCCCCTCCACAGACGCTTCAAAATATCCGCCAAGAGGGCCCTGCTCATGTGGGTCAGGGACCAATGCCAAAGGTGGGTTTTTAAGCATAAACTTAAATTTTAAAAAACAAGGTACAAGTCTAATTTTTTCTCTTTAATGTTCTTATTTTCATCCTCTGTCTGACTTTCTGTCTCCAGGGTTGGTACCTCTATCAGCGTGAAGGATTTTAAGTCGAGCTGGAGAAGTGGAGAGGCCTTCTTGGTCATCCTTTCTTCTCTCAGACCACAGCTGGTTGATCTCTCACTGGCTCAGTCCAGAAGCAACCAGGAGAACCTGGAGGAAGCTTTTCACCTCGCCGAGAGGGAGCTCCACATCCCCCGCCTGCTGGAGCCGCAGGGTGAGGCTGATGAGACTTTACATGCACTTTCTTCTCTTATAATTCTGGCTGAGCAATTATAAGCAATTTACTGAGAGAGAGTAAACAATCGGTGTTTCAGTGTACAGTGTCATATTATCTTGAGCAGCCAAACTAAAACTGGTTTTACTCCATATCATTTGCGACGCCATCTTTCATAATTAGTGGAGGTGAGTCTCTGCCACGCTGAAAGCCTTTTCTTTTACCTCAGACGTTGATGTTAAAGACCCCGAAGAGAAGTCCATTATGACGTATGTGGCCCAGTTTCTACAGTACTCCAATGACATGCCAGCACCTGACGACCATCTGCAGGTTTGTAATCACACCCATATTTGTAATCACAGTGTCACATTCACATCACAAATACTGAGTACAAGAGGGATTCATTTCTTGGATGCTTAGTGTAACGTTTCACACCGCAAAATGTACAGTGTGAATTAAACTGCAAGTGTAGTATTACTGTTCCAGTTGGATGATTAACTTTTTATTGCTCTTTTGGCCCCTGCTGCCTATATTTCCTGCCTGATCTTTGACCCCACAGTCACCTGCATGAAACTCAGGGGTGTTAACTGCTTCCCTGTTCCTTTGATCTCTCTTTTTTCATGCTCTTTTCTGGTGGCGGTGCTGGTGTAGCTGTTTCCTCTGGATCAGCCCTCCTGCTTCTCACCTGTCAATTTACCTGCACACTTCACTCCAGCAATTGCTGTCTCGCCGTTACGCCAGGTACCTACACACCAAGCGAGGAAGTCCTTCTCAAGTTAATATTTGTCTATTTTTATACCTCTTTGCACACTTTTACTGCCAAACAATGCAGTTGCATGCGAT
>NW_019198084.1:0-128 GCF_002260705.1 Seriola dumerili
CTCTTTGTCACCAAGCCTTCCATCACATTAACAGTTCTCCTTTGTTTGCGATTTGACTGGCGCTCGTGTAATTACGTCATCTCACTGCATACTCTTCCTCTGCAGTGGTTTACTGGTGTCTGACTGGA
>NW_019198085.1:0-100 GCF_002260705.1 Seriola dumerili
AGAGCTGGACCTGAGCAACAATGACCTGAAAGACGAAGGAGTGGAGCTTCTCTGTGATGGACTGTCAAGTCAATCCTGCAAACTGGAGATACTGAGGTAT
>NW_019198086.1:0-109 GCF_002260705.1 Seriola dumerili
ATTATACTATGACATTTTCATGACTTTTTTTGCCTTACTTTACTATGTCTATTTATGACTTTTCTGCCTTACTAAACCATGACGTTTTTTTTATTGCTTTTTTGCCTTA
>NW_019198087.1:0-149 GCF_002260705.1 Seriola dumerili
ACGACCTGTGGGCTCGTTTTTTGACAGGAGGACAGTCTCTTATTGTGGGCTGCCCAGCTGACTGTAACTGAATAAACACTACATCGACTTCTGTTGCTTCCTCCATCCCCAAAGGTCAAACCTTGTGCATGGATCAGCTGACTGATGGA
>NW_019198088.1:0-100 GCF_002260705.1 Seriola dumerili
TTTTTTGAAAGAGAAATCAAATGTTATTATGTGTGGTATATCATTTTATTACATCAAATACGAATTAATATACAAGTCTTTTATGTAAAATTATGTAATA
>NW_019198089.1:0-104 GCF_002260705.1 Seriola dumerili
TTGAGCCTCAACCGCCTCCGTTGGAGGTTTGAACAACTGTATTTCAATCCACCTTAAATGCTTCTTGGATGCATTTACATTTAGCTTCATGGAGATTTGGAGAT
>NW_019198090.1:0-128 GCF_002260705.1 Seriola dumerili
AAAAAACAAAAGGAAACGAAAAAACTCATCTCGTCCAGAATAGTCTCTGAAATTATAAAATATATAAAAGGAGCAGTTAATTATCTTTTACTATCTTTTACATGAACCAGCGGATACTTCAGTGAGTC
>NW_019198091.1:0-123 GCF_002260705.1 Seriola dumerili
CCCAAAAACGCACCAAGCCGGGTGGGAGGAGGGGGCCAGGAGGAGGGACTAAAACTCCTCGGAGCCAGACCAGTCCATCACAGCAGTCGGGTGGGCGGAGGCGGTCTGGAGGAGGGCACCCTC
>NW_019198092.1:0-133 GCF_002260705.1 Seriola dumerili
GCAAAAAAAATTGTGATATGTGATTTAAATCTATGTATGTATCAGATATGTTTTATCAGGCCAATCATCTCCTTCACTAAGTATTTCAAGATGAAACTGCATAGGATGCCTCATTAATTACTGTAAGTATCAG
>NW_019198093.1:0-118 GCF_002260705.1 Seriola dumerili
GATCTGCATTAACCTCGGCTAATCCGTGGATGGGCTGGGTTGGCCATGAAAATGAACATTCTGATTAATAAGGGCTGGATGGATTGAATGATATAATGAGGAACATAGTAATTACATT
>NW_019198094.1:0-322 GCF_002260705.1 Seriola dumerili
AATTCCAATACAATTTCATTTGATTCCGTACCATACTGTTATGTTTTTATGACCATTAATGCGTTAATATACGATTATGTTTTTTTCACGTTTTTTGCCATACTATACTATGACGTTTTTTGTCATTTTTATGCCTTCCAATACAATTTCATTTGATTCCTTACCATACTATGACGTTTTTATGACCATTAATGCCTTAATATACGATTATGTTTTTTTTACATTTTTTGCCATACTATACTATGACGTTCTTTTACATTTTAAGCCACACTATACTAAAAAATTTTTTTGAGATTTTTATGAATTCCAATACAATTTCATT
>NW_019198095.1:0-123 GCF_002260705.1 Seriola dumerili
TTGGGAGAATTTTGGAATATTGTCGTTTACATCTGATATCTGAATGCTAAGAGTTTTAAAAGTTGATAAGGGAGGTTCACCACAATCAGTGGCTTTTACTGTTATTTCATAACGTGACACCTC
>NW_019198096.1:0-132 GCF_002260705.1 Seriola dumerili
CTTTAGAACTCATTGTCTTTCCTTTTTACCTTAGACACTAGCATTAAGCAACAAAAAAAATAAGGCTTTGCTCTTATTATTAATCAGGATTTCTTTCTTTCTTTCTCTTTGAATCGTTTTATTCTCCCTATT
>NW_019198097.1:0-147 GCF_002260705.1 Seriola dumerili
CTTCCAGAGTTTCAAGCCACTCTTCAGAGGACTTTTGATCCGGTGTCAACGGACAGAGAAAAGGCTAGAGAATTGAGCGGGTTGATGCAGGGTAACAACTCGGCATGTGACTACGCCATCCGCTTCCGCACCCTGGCAACGGAGAGC
>NW_019198098.1:0-145 GCF_002260705.1 Seriola dumerili
ACAAGACCACGGGATATAGACATGATATAGAAGTTGCTGGGACTGGAGGCTGCTGCTTTTTCATGATTAATGACCGATCCTAAGATTGATTCCCCTTTCAGCAAATACTGCGCCCACATGTTAATTGTTTGCTGCTTGCAATGTC
>NW_019198099.1:0-425 GCF_002260705.1 Seriola dumerili
AAAACTTAAGAGACTTGCAGATATCTTGAATTCACTCCACAGGTTTGGTGCTGTTTTTCACATTTACAGGAATTGGAATTTAACAAACTCGTCCGAGAAAATTAATCAGATCGACATCATATTTGGTCAGTTTAATCTTAAGACATTTGTGACGCTAAATCGCAAAGCTTTTGAGTTTTTGTTGAACAGCCTGCCCGTGGCGACAATTAACTCGTTATAACTTACCAAAGCACAGATTGTCCAAATATGCAATACATCATGTCTGCGGCCACATGGCTCATGCAGGAAATTACATCTTTCTGGAAAGCACAGTGTCCGATGGCTGTGCCAACCTGCCTCGTGGCGCTGCCCATGAGCGAGGGCCCTTGCTTGCAGCTTTAATAATTAATTAATTTTTTTAAATGCTAATTTATGTAGTAGAACTT
>NW_019198100.1:0-124 GCF_002260705.1 Seriola dumerili
AAGTAGCAGCTTTAATTTTTAAATCGGTTTTAAACCCTCGACTCTGCCTAAGTGTCAGTAAACAAAAACAATCAGACATCTTGCTCAGTCTGACGTCACTGCTCAGGACTTCTGGGTAATGTAG
>NW_019198101.1:0-193 GCF_002260705.1 Seriola dumerili
GCTGCTCTTCATGGAACCAAACAAAATTGTGCACTTCCTACTTCATTGAGATGCAACTAAGAACTGTTCCCATTACCATATTCAATCCCCTAAAGCAAAATGAAGCTTAGTATTGTTTGTTTGGAGTAATAAAACGTTAAGTCTAAATGTGATAAAAAACTATTACAAGCCTCAGGATTATTTCTGTGAGCTA
>NW_019198102.1:0-153 GCF_002260705.1 Seriola dumerili
TGATTCAAAGCACTTGAGAAAAGTTTTCTCCTTAATTTGCACCAGAAGGATCAATTTTCAAAACTTCTGTGCAGACTGCTTCCAGCCCCTCACAGGAAGTGTCCATCTCTGATAAACTCTCATATAATTTTCAAAACTAAAGTCTAATTATGT
>NW_019198103.1:0-329 GCF_002260705.1 Seriola dumerili
GTGTTTGAACCGGTGGGCACAAAGCTGTTTCGCAGAGACAAGGAAGTGGCCTTTGAGGACAGCAGCTGTAGCCTTTACCGTTTTCTGGAATATAAAGTGTTACCCGGCTCCTCCATGACGGAGTGCAGAAGTGACACAGAAAACAGGCCACCAGATGAGCCAGAGATTAAGAGGAAAAAGAGCTCCAGGTTGGTTTTACATTTCATCACTAATTCTGCTCAGTATGGAGGACTTGTTGCAAAATGCTAAATCTGTCCATTGGTGAATATTCAGATACAAAGCAGAGCAGAGAAATACACAGATATTCAAAGTATTGTCCCATTTTTTTT
>NW_019198104.1:0-119 GCF_002260705.1 Seriola dumerili
AAATGTGTGCCTTCATATGCTTTGATATAATGCTACTGCCGTATTTCTAATGATGGAATGATGAAAGGATTAAAATCATGTTTATATCTTAAATATTTATCTATTTGTGTTTGTATCTG
>NW_019198105.1:0-139 GCF_002260705.1 Seriola dumerili
TGATGTTAATGAAAACATTTCTGCGATTCTGTCGACATCAGCCATTGTAGTCTTCAGCAAGTCGCGGAGTGACTCATTGAAAATAATTTTGTCCATCGTTTATGGGTTTTACCGACCGGCTGCAGGCACTGAAGGTAAC
>NW_019198106.1:0-118 GCF_002260705.1 Seriola dumerili
TTTTATGCCATACTATACCATGACTTTTTTATGACTTTTAATGCATTACTATACTGTCGTTTTTATGACTTTTTATGCTTTACTCTACTATGACTTTTTTTATGACTTTTTATGCCTT
>NW_019198107.1:0-119 GCF_002260705.1 Seriola dumerili
TCAGCCCAGATGGAGGGCTTTCATACATAAAATCAGTTGTCAATGACACATGAAAATGCAGTACAAAGAGAAAAAATGTAAAACAGAACAAAACTAAGCAAAAAGAAAAAAATAATGTG
>NW_019198108.1:0-124 GCF_002260705.1 Seriola dumerili
ATCTTATTTACTGTCACTGTCGCCTCAGTCTAGCTTCAGGACATATTCACACTAAGCTGAGGAATACTATAGAAAGGCGTTGCCATAACTTGAAACAATGTGTATGTTGAACTTGTTGGACATC
>NW_019198109.1:0-111 GCF_002260705.1 Seriola dumerili
TCCGAGCTAATAGTGATGTTATGTATGTGTGAGACGATAGCAATTATTTCAACAGAATTTGCAGCCATAAACGTGTTTGCTGTTAATAGTGTAATCAGGCATGATATTAAC
>NW_019198110.1:0-121 GCF_002260705.1 Seriola dumerili
ATGGTCAGTCCAGACCTGAAATGGCTGTTGCGCCCCCTCGAGCCAGTGCCTCCACTCCTCCTGCAGTTCCCTATCCCCAATATCATAATTTTGTTCCGCGCTGGTGAGTTTTTTGGAAAGG
>NW_019198111.1:0-205 GCF_002260705.1 Seriola dumerili
TAATTGAATGCACAAAATGTCTAGATCTCATTAAGTAATACCAAGACACACTTAAAATTTTCTTACCTTAACTTCCTCTTCAATCTGTCTCTTCAGCTCCTCAATCTGCTGTGTGAAGGCCTGTTTGCCTCTGGTCAGCTGGGAGACAAGAGCTTCTTTCTCTTCAATTTGACGGCCGAACTCACCTTGTGTGATAAATATCAAC
>NW_019198112.1:0-125 GCF_002260705.1 Seriola dumerili
ATATGTTGATATTATACAGGCTACAGTAGGGTCCAAAAGCCGGAGACTGCTTTCCCAGAATGGGAAGATAGACATGTTTAAAAGGAAAACATATATAAGCATATAGAATTTTTATATGTATGTGT
>NW_019198113.1:0-110 GCF_002260705.1 Seriola dumerili
ATGATGTTTTTTGACGTTTTATGCCTTACTATAGTATGATGTTTTTTTTAATTTTTATGCCTTTTAATGCCTTAGTATACTATGATGTATTTCTGACTTTTTATGCCTTG
>NW_019198114.1:0-132 GCF_002260705.1 Seriola dumerili
CAACATGGACACAGAAAAAGTTTGAAGTATCAATACTGTACAAGCGTGTAATATTATGCAAACTTCGCTAGCAAGATATCCATACCTTGAATGGAGGGAATCCTGGACTTAGCAGGTGTCTGGCCTACAGGA
>NW_019198115.1:0-109 GCF_002260705.1 Seriola dumerili
GTACACGGCTCTATGTGTTTACTTGCCCACATACTGTACTTGTCTACAAAAGGACACCGAGGTACACTGTTTAGTAACTGAAGTGTAAAACCTTTGTATTCTGACATTA
>NW_019198116.1:0-148 GCF_002260705.1 Seriola dumerili
TTTGTTTGTTTGTTTGTTTGTTTGTTTGTTTTTGAGTTTACTTCTTCTCGCAAACCAACTTCCCAAAACCTTAAAAAAAAACAAAAAACAAATGATTCATCAAACAATTGACAGATAATTAATCTGCAGCTATTTTGATAATTGATTA
>NW_019198117.1:0-112 GCF_002260705.1 Seriola dumerili
TAGACAGGATCTACAATGTGGTGACAGAGACTCTGACCTGCACCAAATGTAGATCCTCCCATGTGTCCTGGACTCAGACTGTGCTCACCCAGCTGGACTTGGCACACAGGTC
>NW_019198118.1:0-107 GCF_002260705.1 Seriola dumerili
AAACAAAGTCTAAGGTCTCTGCAGTGGCTGTAAATACCTCGAAGGCCTGTAGGTAACAACACCATGACAGATATGTATATGGTATATGAAGATGAACACACAGAGGA
>NW_019198119.1:0-120 GCF_002260705.1 Seriola dumerili
GACCGAGGTCAGCGTCAGGATAAGTCTCTAGACATGAATGAAACCGAAAGTAACGTCTTTTGTTCAGATCGAAACGTGAGCAATGAAGTACACGCACCGAGCAGCAGGCACATTCAAAAG
>NW_019198120.1:0-120 GCF_002260705.1 Seriola dumerili
TAACTTTTTGTATTGTACTTGACTCCTAAAAATCCTAAGATGTCATCATGGGCAACAAATTCTTTCTCTTAACTTAATTCTCTCCTCTTCACAACAGATATTTTGACATGTTCTCTCATC
>NW_019198121.1:0-138 GCF_002260705.1 Seriola dumerili
GCATAAAAATGTCAAAAAAAAGTCATAGTATAATATAGCATAAAACTGTCAAAAAACGTCAAAGTATAGTAGGGTGTAAAACGTCACAGTATAATAAGGTGTAAAAAGGTAAAAAAAAAGGTCATAGTATAATAAGTC
>NW_019198122.1:0-116 GCF_002260705.1 Seriola dumerili
TCCAGTCAGACGTGTCTTAATATAAGACATTGAGTTTTTTTTTTCTCAAGTTAAAACCAGGAAAAGAAAATAAACATAAAAAAAGATATCATGGAATTTTGTGAAGGGATAATGAA
>NW_019198123.1:0-102 GCF_002260705.1 Seriola dumerili
ACTGGTAGTCCAGGCTGATGAAAGCCAATCAGGAGAGACTGTGGGTGTGATGTCATTGTTTTAAAAGGTCTCAGTTTCTGTCTGTCCAGACTACAACACAAC
>NW_019198124.1:0-961 GCF_002260705.1 Seriola dumerili
ATTATTATTATTATTATTATTATTATTATATAATGATGATTATTATTATTATCATTGTCATTATTATTATTATAATTATTGTTATTATTATTATAAGTAGTAGTTGTAATAGTAGTATACCAGTCAAAAAAGGTGAAGGCTGAACGTACAGCCTACTGTGCATACCCTGTTTATAAAATGTTTAACATAATAAGCTAACATCAAGAAAAAATAAATAAATAAATAAATTTAAAAAATAATAATAATAATAATAATAAAATAAAATATATCCTGTACTTTGTTATACAGATGTCAATGTGGCTTTCAGATTGGACATTTCTATATTTGTTCAATAAATTATTTTTAAACGTGCTTTTTCCTCTCAAATCATATTGACTTTTTTTTATCATTTTAAACAAAGGTAATAACTGATGTAACTCCATATATTTTTTTAATCATCAAAAGATAATTTATTAGGACCGAAAAGACATTTTCATCAGGAAATAGCACAAAGCTGAGAGCCCCCCACCCCCCTAAACACCTCAATTCGTTTTTGTACACGACCATAGGAATGATGTTGTACACTTTGAAACTGTTTCCGGTCTCCTTGTAGCGGTTGAAGCAACAGTAAATCTGACAACACAAACATGGTGCCCCCTCTAGTGGTGATATATGTGCCCTCTCTAAAACAAATTTCCCTTTGGTTGCTGCTATTCAGGTATTCTGACACACAGTGGAGCTATCTGGCCATGAATAACTATGTCCTCAACAGCTGAACACTGTTACACTGTCTAAAGCTCCTCAAGCACATTTGAACTGGCAATTTAATGAATAGGACCAAAGTCAAATCAAAAGTGTAAAAACATTACTCTATTTGCAGTGATGTTTGGAAAGCAAAATTATATTATTAATCAAATTACATAATAAAAAAGCTGACTTTAACCTAAACTGCCAATCAAGTCACATACTGTTGTCATCAAAT
>NW_019198125.1:0-118 GCF_002260705.1 Seriola dumerili
AAAGTATAGAGACAAATGTTTAACTGAGAATAAAAGACATTGAGGTGTGATGTAGTGCTGTGATATAGGAAATGAAGGGTTGCCATTTCTGTCTGAACCTATTTGTTTTCTCTCATCT
>NW_019198126.1:0-130 GCF_002260705.1 Seriola dumerili
ACCTGTAGGAGTAAAGGAAGAGCTCTGTTCACAAGAAATGTACTGATTGCCTCTTTTAATCATTTTAACATTTGACATCCCTTTTTAGTCTTTTAAAATGTCATACCTGTTGCTTTTAACCATACTCATG
>NW_019198127.1:0-697 GCF_002260705.1 Seriola dumerili
CACACACACACACACACACACACACACACACATCACATTATCTGACTATATAAACACATTGCTCTGATATCAGACACTGTTCTGAGAAATAAATCTATAAACACAGGCTTTGTGAGCTCTAGAGTCTCTGCAGAGAGCTCACTCACATCTGGATGGATCCAGCTGCACTATGAGAATCTATGAGAATCACACTCTGTGATTTCTCCAGTGGATTCAACATCATCAGGCACCGTTACAGAGGGGCAGACTCCTCCACCATCTCCTGGGTTACTGACGGACTGACAGACTGACTGCAGGTTGTCACATGGTGGTGAGTCGTAGTCATAGTCAACACTGCCCTGGCTGGGTCATCGTGACCTGGTGTGGCTCAGGAAGGGAGCGGAGGGAAACTGAGCAAAACATGGAAATTAAATTAAAATCGTTCTTTGTAGTTAAACCAGATGACCCAGCAACAGTCCTGCGGATGCAACTCTCAGTTGTGAAAGGTGCAGTTTTAAAACCTGAAGTTTGCTGAGATCCAACAAAAACCACCACAGTCGGTCCTAAGCTTTTATCCTTTATCTCTGAACTCTCTCTTTAACCACATCACACACATTTAGGCTCATTTACATAAGCTCCTTTTGATAACTCATGTGACAAGTTGTAATATTTTTCCCTTCCATTCACTGAGCCTCCCCTGAAACTGGAGCCCCCCCCC
>NW_019198128.1:0-208 GCF_002260705.1 Seriola dumerili
TGAATGTATATATGATTCAATGATGTCAGTTGTTTACAGGGGCTCCATAACAGTTTTCAACTACATCATGAATTTCACACATTAACCGTATATTAGGTTTTGACTCATGACTTTGAGTCATGTCAATCTTAGCTTTTTATTTACTTGTGATTGCTTTTGTTTTTATTTTTTCAAAATGTTATTTTTGATGTCTTGTAATTTTTTTTTT
>NW_019198129.1:0-163 GCF_002260705.1 Seriola dumerili
ATTAAGAAAACTAAGTTTATGATTTTTGGAAATCGAAAAGAAACTGAACTAAAAATCTGAGATGTTGAAATTGAAAGTTTTTGAGACTAAATTAAAAAAATTAAAAAAATGAATCGATTATATTAAAGAAGAAATATCAAAGTCAATAGCAATCCTGTATAAA
>NW_019198130.1:0-503 GCF_002260705.1 Seriola dumerili
AAAAGTATAAAACAACTCAAAAGTACAAATGAACCATTTATGAATAAGTAAAAACAAACAATGACAAAATACAAAAAACCACAGAGTACACCATGTAAAAGGCAGCACGTCTGCAGCAAGTTGTTTACCAGGTACACTATAGCTGCCTTAGTCTTGATACAACCCGTCAGTGAAAAGCATTAAGTCTTAAATAGAAGTGTTTGTGTAAACTATGTCACTTATCTCACTTAGAGTTTATTTCTAGAAACAGGAACAAAATGAGTCATGTGTCATGTGTAGAGCAGGATCAGTGCTATTTTAGCTGCCAACATAATACTTGAAAATGTTTAGTTACGAAGTTTCTGTGAAGATAAAACTGTAAGACAAAAGGTTTATGTTTAGTCCACATCACATTCATGCTTTATTGTCTGGCGAAGATATTTCCTTTAGAAATCTTGTCCATATGAAATTAGCGTCTCAATTTTCACAGTCACACATCAGGACGGTGCAGTCTGACCACAGTC
>NW_019198131.1:0-109 GCF_002260705.1 Seriola dumerili
CAACAATAAAGTTCAAATCACGTTCAAAACGTTTCACCATGACTGAACTGATGATGATGATGATGATGAAGATGATGTTGACACTGAGTTAAAACATCCTCATGTTCCA
>NW_019198132.1:0-146 GCF_002260705.1 Seriola dumerili
ACGGCATAGCTTCCGGGTGGGATTTTCAAAATAAAAAAAAGGCTCCCCCCCTCACGAGAACTGGATTCGTTCGGTTAAAGTTTCTGAGTTAGTGCTTTTAAAACCGGTACAGACGAAGAAGTGATGGTCTCACGAGTGTACCGCAA
>NW_019198133.1:0-177 GCF_002260705.1 Seriola dumerili
GGCTGAAGCGATTACTGACTGAACTTGGAATGAGTGATTCGCCTACAGTGATCCTGGAGGACAATCAAGGAGCCATCGCGATCGCAAAGAATCCAGTCAATCATTCAAGAACTAAACACATAGACATTCGCTACCATTACATTCGTGAATGTGTGCAGAATGGGCAAATACAAGTAC
>NW_019198134.1:0-141 GCF_002260705.1 Seriola dumerili
GCCCACAGCTCCATCTGATTGGTATACGTCACGAGTAATGGCCTATCACGCTGAAGGCTGCTGTGTAATACTCCGGTTAATGAGCGGAGGTTTGTTTCAAATGGAAGACAGCAGACATCATGAAGTTGTAAGTCGGAGGTA
>NW_019198135.1:0-704 GCF_002260705.1 Seriola dumerili
ACGATACGATACGATGAGTGAATTTGATTGCAAAAACCCTTCATCCAGACAAAATACTATTTTGATAGCAAAGTTAGCATGGGTTAATTGCTCTTGTTTTGATCTGTCAAGTTCAATGAAACCAGTAACTGCGTGGGTGTTTTGACAAAGTTTGACAAGTATGAGTTTCATACATGAAGGATATACACTGACATAAAAGTTTGGTAGAAAGCTTCTTGAAGTGTTGTACTGATTTGTGTTGCTTAGCTGTGTTTGTTCTGTCCCCCTCATATGTATAAAGGGAATGACAAATCAATGGAAACATCCTTTAATATAATGTAATCACAAACAACACCACTGATCATATCAGAGTTACCTTTGTTTTTGTTGCACATGTTGTCCTCAGATTTATATCTGCTTGAGTCCTGTCCCTGCTTATGTGTCTGTATGAATACTTTGTAACCAGAGCTGGACATTAGCAACCTCATGCAACCACACCCTTTATGCCAGCAGTCAGGACAGTGATATGGGACAAAGTCCTTTATGCCAGCAGTCAGGACAGTGATATGAGACACAGTAGCCCAGAACATTGGTTGTCCCTTCAGCATTATCCTGTCTTCCCCAGGGCAGATACTTCCTATTGCACCAGGAAGAAGAATGACTGGGTCTGTGAATCATGTTTGAAAGGCAGTAGAAGAAGATACCTCAGAACAGTGGTGCCAACA
>NW_019198136.1:0-116 GCF_002260705.1 Seriola dumerili
TGAAGTTTAATACCTCAGTCTGTTTATAAAATTTGATCTACAATTTGATCTGACAATTTATTTGTGTGGATTAATCGACTTCACAAACTACCAATGAGGAAGTCAGTGTGTCCAGA
>NW_019198137.1:0-179 GCF_002260705.1 Seriola dumerili
TCGCAACAACAGTGAATTTCTGCTGTGGACATACAGTAATATACTTTGAACATGAAGTACTCAAACAGTTTTGTTTCTACAGTTGCCTTGAGTTTAAGGAAAGTTACCTGCGGTGTTACAAAATGATCGAGGAAGCAAACCTCAAATGACGAATTATTGAATGGCAGTTTAGAACTGAA
>NW_019198138.1:0-135 GCF_002260705.1 Seriola dumerili
ATACACAGTTTAATGTGCCAAACGTTGGGTGAGCATTCCTAAGGAAGTCCAGCCAGGCCCGTTCAACCACATCAACCACCATCACTGTATAATTCAATTAATCCCACCAACAGTCACTACTTAGCAACCTCTCTG
>NW_019198139.1:0-669 GCF_002260705.1 Seriola dumerili
TTGCAACAAGTTGCATAAACACAACATTTATGTATGTTTGCTACTTGTGTCCGTGTGTCAGAGGTTTTCCATTTAAATGAGCTGCCCACTGTGTCTGGAAACAACACTGTGAGAGCTAGTCAGAGTAAATGAAAACACTTGTGTTTATGGGCCTTAAAACCAAAACAATGAGCTGAAACACACTGAAATGCCTCACAGAGCTGAGTCTTGGTGTTGATTCTCAGTGGGATTGTCGCTACAAGCGGCCCCTTTCACATTACACAGTCATTTGGTGATTGTTAAATTAAAAATATTGATTAGAGCAGCTTTAAACTTGGACGCCTTTCTCTTTTGACCACTAAACCAACAAATCAATGCATGGTGGCAAACTCCTGGCTGCACAGCTGATAAGTAACAACAACAAAAAATGTGTCTTTGTGACTTCTGCTGTCAGCCAAGCATGTGGCCTCTCCCCTCAGGTGACGAGGCTTTCATGTGTCAGCTGAGCGGTGTCAGAGTGAAACCAAACACTAACGGATGACCCACCAGCTTCTGCGTTGGCATTAGGGGCAGAGGCAGAGTTCAGGAGGAGTACGACTCCGAGGACTACGAGGTGAACGCCACCAATTCCAACAGACACCAACATCTGGCTTGGCTTATGCGCCTAACACACACACATACACACACACA
>NW_019198140.1:0-158 GCF_002260705.1 Seriola dumerili
TGACGTCACAATAGGGTCTAATCGCCAAAGACTCACATCTCTTACTTTTCCTCTCTTGTTTTGCACCAGACAATAAAAGTTTATTCGTTAACACAAATGAGTCTCTCCTGATTGAATGCAAATAGTGGTTTCTTGCCTGTTTACACGGTTTGACTGGA
>NW_019198141.1:0-168 GCF_002260705.1 Seriola dumerili
CCTTCAGTTTCTCATAGTCAAACGAGTGCATGCTGTAGATGCTGCCGTTATCTGAGTTAATGTAAACATACGACGAGGCAGAAACGTCCTGCAATTTAGAATCCAGTATAGAGTAAGAGATTTTAGCATTTTCACCAAAATCCAGGTCAGAGGCTGATACTGAGTACA
>NW_019198142.1:0-136 GCF_002260705.1 Seriola dumerili
ACAAACACTCAGTTTGCTCAGTTTCCAGCTTCGTGACAGTTACAATAGTTCATTTAGCTTTAAGATTTTCCTAATCATACAGAGACATACAGGATTCTTCAGATTATTAGAAAAATTCACAACCTCCAAATTTGGA
>NW_019198143.1:0-113 GCF_002260705.1 Seriola dumerili
TCAGTATCAGGATCAGAGATCGACAGTTTTCCTCTGTTCCAGAACAACAACAACCTGTTTCCTGGTTTGTCTCAGGTGAGTCAGGTGAGGGGAGGAGTTTGTGCAGAAGTCTA
>NW_019198144.1:0-125 GCF_002260705.1 Seriola dumerili
ACACACACACACACACACACACACACACACACCTAACATGTTTGAATGTAAAGAACCTGTATACTCTAAATGAATTGTCCTATCACATCAACAACCACATTACATCAACACCTTGAGGTATTATC
>NW_019198145.1:0-146 GCF_002260705.1 Seriola dumerili
ATTATTAGAATTTAATTAAAACATCAATTAGATAAAAATCTAATTATTTAAATAAAATAAAAGTACAATATTAATGAAATTAAGTTGAATGAAATTAATTTAATTACATTAGATTAACTCAGTTCAATAAAACATTTCATTACATT
>NW_019198146.1:0-150 GCF_002260705.1 Seriola dumerili
GTCCTGCTGCAGCCACATCACTGAAACCATGTAATAAACTACAATACCACTTTCTACTTTGCTAACCTACAGTGCGCAATCATCATTATTTTTGATATATATATATATATATTTTTTTAACTTAAATGATTGATTGATGATAAAATAATA
>NW_019198147.1:0-143 GCF_002260705.1 Seriola dumerili
AATCATAACACATTCATTTGTGTATAAGGATGAGGTTATATTTTGCTATAGTTGTTTTCTGTCACCTAGAGTGTTAATTTTGAAAATAATACTACACTCCTGTAATCATCTCGTTTTATTCCAGGTATGTCGAATGGCATCAG
>NW_019198148.1:0-114 GCF_002260705.1 Seriola dumerili
GAAATAATGCTGAGAAGCTTGTCTACTTTTACTGACTTATCCATCATGCACTTGACCTGATGGTACGAAACTGTAGCAGCTCACAGGAAGTGATGCGACTGTTTGTGTTGTTGT
>NW_019198149.1:0-116 GCF_002260705.1 Seriola dumerili
ATGTATGTTTATAAATATGTATCTAGTTTCTCATTAGTTTTAAACATGTTCATGACTGTACTGTTTATAGTATCAACATATATATAAATATACAGATATATATTTATGTAACATGT
>NW_019198150.1:0-128 GCF_002260705.1 Seriola dumerili
GCTCATATTATTACTTAAACGTCCTTAAACAGGCTCATATAATTATAGAGAGTGTAAATACCCTTTCATATATATATATATATATATATATATAACAGGTAAGTATTTATTATTATTTTAACATAAAA
>NW_019198151.1:0-198 GCF_002260705.1 Seriola dumerili
CACAGTCAGTCTTCCCTTCTGCTACTGACCCAAAGCCAAATATCTCTGCAGCAGGGATGGGCACTTGAAGAAATTTTCACTCGAAAAATAAGAAATTTCCTTATTCGATCATCGGGAAAATGAATGATCACTTATCGATTCATTATTCATTTTTTTTATATTAAAAAGCGCTTATGGCAGAAAATACTAAAGAAAGCG
>NW_019198152.1:0-325 GCF_002260705.1 Seriola dumerili
ACAAAAACTGTTTTGGTCTCCAGAGCTAATTTCCTCCTTTATGACAACTGTACGGGGGTGAATTTTTATATGACTCATTGTTTACATTTTATTAAGGCTTAAAGTTATGTATAAATTAGGGCATGGTCACTTTGAATGACAGGTGGTGAGTGTATGCCACAAACTGGCTCCACACACGCCCCACCTCTTTTCCCATTTTTGTATTAACTGGGACTTAGGGGCGGAGTCAAGCACTGCCAAGATGACGACGGCAAAGCAGCTCATTCTGAGCTTCAAAACCACTCTTCAGAAACCTGTAGGTTATTCACGGAGGCGATGTACATTT
>NW_019198153.1:0-191 GCF_002260705.1 Seriola dumerili
CCCTCCACTTTGACTGTCACCCAGGATATAATTAAATCTATACGGCATGAAAAGGTTTTAGAAAAAACATCCCTACGTCATCTTCTTATTTTGCACATAAATAAGTGATCCTAATAATATGAAATCATATGAGCAAGCATTTGGGTTTTAGACGTACAACCCAGTCATCCTGTTGTAGTAGATCATTTACC
>NW_019198154.1:0-223 GCF_002260705.1 Seriola dumerili
AATGTGCTTAAAAATCAGGTCTCATCACGCACATAAAGATTAAATTAACAGATTATCTGCTCCCAAATTTGAAACACAAGTTAAAAGTTTGTAAAATAACTGAGCATCATAGACTCCCTACTAATCTCTCTTTCGTTTTCTGTCCGTGTAGTTGATTTGATAGTTATTGTGTATTTTGTTTGTACTCATCTAAACTAAGAAAGCTTCTACAATAAGTCCAGAT
>NW_019198155.1:0-188 GCF_002260705.1 Seriola dumerili
CCCTGTCCTCTAACAGGTGAATCTCCACCCCTCCAGTCTGACATGTCAGCTTGAGATTTTGAACAAACTCAGTGTCATCTATGCTCCACAGGGCGGCCCGCCCCCCCCAGTCTGAAAACCATTGGTTTAAACAAACAGAGCATTATTGTAAATGAAATGTTTCTTTTCTTTCTCTCTCAGTGTGTCGA
>NW_019198156.1:0-139 GCF_002260705.1 Seriola dumerili
ATGGTTTTACATGTGGTGGCCACAGACAGTTGCTCTCTCATGATCCTTCCTGACTGATTCGTCTCTGATTTTGTGTTTTGCTAGTGTCCTAGCATAAGATGGTACCTGCAGCCCAATAAGGTTGCACAGGTAGTCCAGC
>NW_019198157.1:0-104 GCF_002260705.1 Seriola dumerili
TAGCAAACAAGTTAGATTTCATCAAAATAACATAATCAGTCACAAGTCACAAGAGTCTTTTGTTTCTAAGACTTGATAGTCTTGATAGCGTTACTTTTTACTTC
>NW_019198158.1:0-116 GCF_002260705.1 Seriola dumerili
TATAAGATGACGTTTTTATGACTTTTTATCCCTCACTATGCGATGACGTTTTTATGACTTTTCATGCCTTGCTATATTGTGACTTTTTATGACTTTTTATGCCTTACTATGCTATG
>NW_019198159.1:0-108 GCF_002260705.1 Seriola dumerili
CCAGTAGGGGGCAACCTGCTTATTCTGTTTCATCTGTCGGGAGGCGGAGAATGGAGGGAGGGAGAGAGGGAGGGAGGGAGGGAGGAGGGCGGAGAGGTTGTTAGTTTG
>NW_019198160.1:0-104 GCF_002260705.1 Seriola dumerili
TTCTTCCAGTGCCTGCTTGGGTTCCTTCATAGTGCTTCAGCCTTACTTTACTGTGACAATTTTATGCTTTAATATACAGTACTGTGACATTTTTTGACATTTTT
>NW_019198161.1:0-107 GCF_002260705.1 Seriola dumerili
GAACACACAGACAAACAGACTGTTTTAGGATTTTCAGATAAATCACAGAATCACCAACACAGCTTTACGACAAACTTTTACCACTGAGTCCTCAATTCAATTCAAAG
>NW_019198162.1:0-213 GCF_002260705.1 Seriola dumerili
GTCCATGGACTTTGTCACTGGGTTGCCTCCCTCAGAGGGTAAGACAGTCATCCTCACTGTCGTTGACCGGTTTTCCAAGATGGCTCACTTTATTGCCCTGCCTAAGCTGCCCTCCGCCAAGGAGACAGCGGAGGCAGTCCTGTTTCATGTTTTTCGGCTCCATGGTCTTCCTCAGGATGTTGTGTCTGACCGAGGTCCCCAGTTCGCCTCACG
>NW_019198163.1:0-240 GCF_002260705.1 Seriola dumerili
TCACTATTGAAAAAACTGTGTATCAGATATAACCCAGAGCCCTAATTGCAAGATGGTAATGACAATAGTGAAGACCTGGAAATAATCAGAAAGTTGAGGGTCAGATACATTTATTTAGGTTAATGTAATGTTTCTAGGTCAGCAATCAAATATAAGCTAATTTGAGGCATTGACCAACTTAACTCCTTTGTACAAAATCTCAGATTTCCCTCTCTTGTATCCGCTGAAGCTTGTGTTCAG
>NW_019198164.1:0-149 GCF_002260705.1 Seriola dumerili
TTTGTTACTCTTTCTGTTCCTTTGAGACATAAATAATCAGCAGATCAATCAATAATGAAAACAGTCATTAGTTGCAGTCCTAAAACATACAATGAAGTTGTGATTTCCTACTTGTGAGGTTGTGATTGTGTTGTTTAACTGTGGCCATA
>NW_019198165.1:0-300 GCF_002260705.1 Seriola dumerili
ACACACACACACACACACACACACACACACCCTCTTTCTCTCTGTCACACACATATACAGAGGCCTATAGCATTGCGACAAAGAGATCAGAGAAACGGGCAGAAAATAATAGAATCTTCATCCCAGTAATCCATATTCATTCTTCTCATCCCTCCTCGCCTCATCCCTCCCTCCCTGCACGCCACGCTTCCCTGTATCTGACATTCAAATGAGTTGTCTTTTCTCCCTTGTTAGACACACACGCACACACACACAAAGTTGCATAAACACACACACACGCACGCACGCACGCACGCACGC
>NW_019198166.1:0-133 GCF_002260705.1 Seriola dumerili
AAAAAAAACACTTACCTTCTTCAAAGTCCTTCTTAGAGCCGATGAAAATAATGATTCATTGATATTGTGGCGTTAACGCCATATTTTAGGATTCACTCTCATTGAAATGGGGCACCAGTCCTCTAGGAGGACA
>NW_019198167.1:0-111 GCF_002260705.1 Seriola dumerili
TTCAAACAGCCTTCAGTCAATGGCTGCCCGGTAATAATCCACCAAACCCTATTCGATGACATAGATATGTGATTTTGGGCAGTAGTGCAGCAGAGACGCAGCAGTCTTTGT
>NW_019198168.1:0-108 GCF_002260705.1 Seriola dumerili
AACGTCATAGTATAGTATGGCATAAAATGTCAAATAAAAAAAATTGTATATTAAGGCATAAAAGCTCATTAAAAGGTCATATTATGGTAAGGAATAAAAGGACACAGT
>NW_019198169.1:0-446 GCF_002260705.1 Seriola dumerili
TCACCCCACCAACAGTTACAGTGTTTAAACCTTCATCAAAGGAGTGTCGAAACCTGAAAGATGAGAAGGAGAGGAAGAAGACCTTACTCTGTGTGGCCAGGGATTTCTACCCAGACCATGTCAGTATGTTCTGGCAGGTTAATGCGAAGAATGTCACCAAAGGTGTGGCCACTGACCCCGCTGCCTGGTTGGATAATGGAACCTACTTCATCACCAGCAGGTTGAGGGTCCTTGCCGAGGTCTGGACCACACCCGGGACAAACTTCTCGTGCTTTGTCAGCTTCTTCAATGGGAACAAAACTATCGAAACTAACGAAACAGTTTTTGCTGTTGAAGGTATGTTCATGTGGAACTCAGAAATAACCTAAACCTGATCTTTTTACTGCTGGACATACATGTAAACAATCATCTGTTCTTGTCTGATCCGTTTCTTATTTCTTGTCAGC
>NW_019198170.1:0-116 GCF_002260705.1 Seriola dumerili
GAGTTGATACAATAACAATTTGTATATATCGTGTTAGCAAATAATATTAGCATTATATACACAAACATTCTCCATTCAAAGTTATCCTGCATCATGGCTGCCACTTTTTTCAAAAA
>NW_019198171.1:0-112 GCF_002260705.1 Seriola dumerili
TCTTCAGAATGTAGCGAATCCCGCATTGTACTGGCCCTCCTGGAGAAAGCAGTCCGAAGTGAAATGGTAAATTGTTGTAGCGGGTACATTTCCATCAAAAATAAAATAAAAC
>NW_019198172.1:0-117 GCF_002260705.1 Seriola dumerili
ATCCAACCTCGCAACGATGCTCTTTGTAACCCAGCACGTCCAGTGGAGACATGGAGCTTATGAATGACAGCCGCTGTCTGAGTTCCCTTTGTTTGAAAAAACCACAGAAGCAGAAAC
>NW_019198173.1:0-350 GCF_002260705.1 Seriola dumerili
AGCAAAGCTTTAGTTGACTGGAGGCACCAGAGATGAGAGGAGCTCCATCACTTGTACAATAATGTCTCATCCCCACAACCCTCTCCACAAGTTCATAAGAAGGTCATCACCTTAAAATGGCAAGATTACATGAAAGGATATGTGACCACTGGGAGGCTTTAACAATAATGACAGAGCTGCAGCTACAATATAAAATCACAATCTCAAGACAAATAATGCTTAATAATGTTTTCATGAAAACATGTGGGGACATTTACAGACTGGACTGAAGAGTTAGAGCCTCTCTGACCTTCAATTATGTGTTAATTCAAATTCACTCAAACTTGACTTTTTAAAAAGTGACGGCTCTG
>NW_019198174.1:0-116 GCF_002260705.1 Seriola dumerili
TCACGACGACACTTACAGTGCACACAGATCTTCCTACCATGGAAAAACCAAAGACAAAGAACATCCATCAAGCCACAGTTGTGTGTTTTTTTCAACAGGCACAAATTAATGAAAGA
>NW_019198175.1:0-391 GCF_002260705.1 Seriola dumerili
CACACAACTGGTCGTCTTACCTACAAGAAAGAACAGAGAGAAGAAAAGATATACAATGTTTTATCGATTAGATTATAAACAGCATAAAAAGTTTGTATTTAGCTGCAACCATGGTTGGTCAATCACAACTTAAGCTTTCATGTGTCGCAATGGAAACAGTTACGATGCTCTGATGATCTGAAAAATACCAATAAGGAGTAAATGTAACATAATCTGAGCCTGCAGATGAAACCTGTCTAACTCCTCCTGCACAGAGCAGCACTCGTAGCCCATCCATACCCAAAGAAACCAAACACTTTAGTTCTGCTGCCTCAGAGAGGAAATTAAGTCTAAGGTGAGGAACTTGGTGATGGCCAATGATTTGAAAAAAAAACACCAGACTAATAGCTTC
>NW_019198176.1:0-131 GCF_002260705.1 Seriola dumerili
GATCCTGGCCTCCTCTTCCTCCTGTAGAAACTGGTGAAGCTTCTTAAAGTGCTCCTTGATCTGGCTCTCAGTGTGTCGGGCCTGGACCTTGATGTGTTGTGCTGTTTGGTCACAGTCTCCTTTAACTCGTT
>NW_019198177.1:0-108 GCF_002260705.1 Seriola dumerili
TCGCTTCATCCTGCTGTCAGTGAAGTGTTAGCACAATGCATCATTTTAACAATGTAAATGGATTTACTAGCCACTGCTTGCATCACTTGTTGTGGTTTTTCCTCTCTC
>NW_019198178.1:0-192 GCF_002260705.1 Seriola dumerili
ACTTTACAAAATCTTTGTTAATACATCAGTTGATTTTGGCTGGACAAAACAACCTTTTGAGGTGCTTAGAAATCTCTTTCATTTTGAGCCCGTATATGAGTGGATTAAACAAAGGATGATACAAAACTATTTGTAGAGTCATTATTAATCGAGCAGTTTTTGAAAAGTTGGATTCCACTCGAGCTACACTTA
>NW_019198179.1:0-139 GCF_002260705.1 Seriola dumerili
CATTCTCGCACTGTTATCTATCCACATAAACTCCAGACTAAATTTCTAAATCAATGCAGTTGTTGTTGTATGAGACATAACAAGGTATTTTTAAGAAAGAAAAAAAAAAAGATTTTTAAAATATATTTTCTGACAGTTT
>NW_019198180.1:0-104 GCF_002260705.1 Seriola dumerili
ATTCAGAGAAATCCCTCAGACAGAAATATTAAAAGACACTATAGTTCACAAAAGTTCAGTGATTCATTTGAATGAATTAGTTAGAAGAGGACTAACTGCACACT
>NW_019198181.1:0-102 GCF_002260705.1 Seriola dumerili
CAGTTCTTTAAGCACTTCAATGTTACTGTATTTTTTTTTAATCTTCAATATTTATTTAATTCTCATTATTATCTGTTTTTCAGAAGGAAACACTTAAACGTT
>NW_019198182.1:0-606 GCF_002260705.1 Seriola dumerili
AGAGAGAGAGAGAGAGAGAGAGAGCAGAAAAAGCTGGACCCGCCAGCATTAGCGAGATCTCTGTTTTGATATCAGGCATCACAGACCAGCTGGTTTTGGCAAACACAAGTGTGCTGTGTGATTTGAAGCTGCCCACATGTGTATAGTGTTAGGTTTCCCACATATGTGCCATCTCTGAGCCAAATCAGACACTGTTTCACTGTTGTTCAGCACGTTGTGATGCAGTTGAACTCCCCAACATCCTCTGCGACAACAAAAGCCATAATCTATCCACGTGAGAGCTCTCTTTTTCAACTCATCAAAATAAAACCCTTATTGTCTTCCTGTCACCGGCAGAAAGTTTTCAGATAAGCAGCGCTCCAATATGAAGACTCAGCTGGAACAATACTGAATTTAATATCAGCAAACCTTTTATTTTAAGCTTGCTGTGCATCGCCCATAAACCTCAGCAAACTGTCAGAGTCCATATCCATGGGTTTAATGTGACGCTCATTAAATATCATAGAATAAGATTTTTTAAATATTTGAACAAATGAAGTTTGTGACAAATTTCAACAGTAAAAACTGCAGTGATTATAAAAATAACCTGAAAACCTGAGGGGGGGG
>NW_019198183.1:0-108 GCF_002260705.1 Seriola dumerili
AGAAATGTGAACATAGGACAATCTCCTTAGGGAAAACTGTACATGCAGTGCTGTAGGAATTACAGTGCAGTCTTCCTACACCTCCTGACGTTCCTGTCTGTTGGGCCA
>NW_019198184.1:0-102 GCF_002260705.1 Seriola dumerili
AAGTCATAGTATAGTAAAACATAAAAAGTCATAAAAACGTCCTAGTATAGTAAAGCATAAAAGCGTCATTGTATAGTAAGGCATAAAAAGTCATAAAAATGT
>NW_019198185.1:0-103 GCF_002260705.1 Seriola dumerili
ATAGTAAGGCATAAAAAGTCAGATTGACGTCATAATATAATAAGGCATTAAAAGTCAGAAAAAAGTCATAGTATATGAACGAATCAAAATATCATTGTATAGT
>NW_019198186.1:0-123 GCF_002260705.1 Seriola dumerili
GCAGTAGTGAAGCGTACTTTGAGCTGCTGGAAGGCCTCCTCAGCTTGAGGGGACCACAGGAACGGAGTCTGTGGAGAAGTGAGAGTGTGGAGAGGTGCTGCTATGGCGCTGAAGTTTCTGATA
>NW_019198187.1:0-152 GCF_002260705.1 Seriola dumerili
GCGGGGGTAACCGCGCTGCCGACCCCGCGTCTCTGCGCAGGAGAGGCGGCTGACAGGCTGCAGCTGCGGCGGCGGCAAAGGAGTTACAGGGAGGGCAGGGAGGCGCGTCTCTTTCCTCGTTGTCTCCCTTCTTTTTTTTTTTTTTTTTTCTT
>NW_019198188.1:0-108 GCF_002260705.1 Seriola dumerili
GTCTCATATATGTTTGAGTTATGAATGCTTGCTCATTTAGCGATGTAGCATTTATCAGTACCTAACAAATTAGCTATATAATGCTGATAGACAACCTAGGATCATTAG
>NW_019198189.1:0-109 GCF_002260705.1 Seriola dumerili
TATGCCATACTATACTATGACTTTTTAATCCATACTATACTATGAAGTTTTTTGCCATTTCTATGCCATGCTATACTATGACATTATTTGACAATTTTTATGCCATACT
>NW_019198190.1:0-131 GCF_002260705.1 Seriola dumerili
CTATGTCGTTTTTATGACTTTTTAGGTCTTACTATAATACAAAGTTTTTTTTAGCATTCTCATGCCTTACTATAGTATGATGTTTTTTTACATTTTTATGCATTACTAACATATGACGTTTCTTGATATTT
>NW_019198191.1:0-118 GCF_002260705.1 Seriola dumerili
GTTTAGTTTTTAGTTTGGTTTAGTTCAGTTTAGTTTACCGGTGGTTTACTTTAATTTGGTAAACCGGTAGTTTAATTTTGTTTACCCTTAGTTTAGTTTAACTTCAGTTTAGTTTACC
>NW_019198192.1:0-112 GCF_002260705.1 Seriola dumerili
TAGTATGGTAAGGCATAAAAATATCATAGAAAGGCATGACAATGTCATAAGGAATGTCATATATTAATAAGGTATAAACATGTCATAGTATAGTTAGGTTTAAAATGTCAAA
>NW_019198193.1:0-152 GCF_002260705.1 Seriola dumerili
CATTTGCCAGAGGTGAACTGTTAACAATGCAGAAATGTTTATGTCTCATGCTGAAAGTTGCTGCATTTAGATTTGTAGCAATAATCCTTTTACGAAATTAATCGATATTATGCAACAAATGACTATAATGACTATACGGATGTGAAAGGTTA
>NW_019198194.1:0-111 GCF_002260705.1 Seriola dumerili
TTTTTTTGTAAAATGAATGAATTGACCTGTTAAGTTTTATTTTTAACCTCATGCTTACCAACTTTGTCACTGTGAAGGTCTCTGTTTGATCATCGCCAGCTTGGGTAAGTT
>NW_019198195.1:0-104 GCF_002260705.1 Seriola dumerili
AGCAGAAATGTTAACTTAAGGTTGTTTTTTTAATTTGTACTCTTTTTAAAAAAAAAAAAAAAAAAAAAAAAAATTTAAATTTAGCCATCCAGTACCCAAACGCC
>NW_019198196.1:0-141 GCF_002260705.1 Seriola dumerili
ACTGATACCTTTATGTTGACTCCTACTAATGAGGAACGTGACCACCAGCTCCTCTCTCACAACTTTCTTGTAGCTGAGAGCCAAGATCAGGAAGGAAGCAAAGATGTAGACCCAGAATCAAAGAGTCATTGTAACACTCAG
>NW_019198197.1:0-258 GCF_002260705.1 Seriola dumerili
TTTTATTGAGGAATTCACAGAGTTCAGACACAACTTTATTCCAAGGATCAAATCCATCCTGCTTAGCAAGAGCAAGGGTCTGAGTTTAAACTTCAGCTGTATTGGACTTGTCTTATTTGCAGGAGTTTCCTGGACTCATGTCCTTCTCATTTCTTACCACAGGAGTTCAAAAAGCCTGGACTGTCCAGTATGTGATGAACCCAGCTGCCAAGGCTGGACCAGCATTTAATGGACACACACGGCCTTGTGCCTCATGAT
>NW_019198198.1:0-119 GCF_002260705.1 Seriola dumerili
CAGGTAAAGAGTACTGGTTAAGGTATAATCTTCAAATTACAACTCTGATAAGTTACATGAAGTAATTTTCAGGCAGACAATCTCTTTAAGTCCTACATTAGGAGCTGGAATCAATTTTT
>NW_019198199.1:0-115 GCF_002260705.1 Seriola dumerili
TCTGTGATCCTGGTTGTAACAGCACAGTTTCATTTAAATGATGTTTGACAAAGACGTGGAAGTTTTGTAATAACCACATGCAAATGAAAGGCTCAGGATTAATAAGAGGTGTATG
>NW_019198200.1:0-257 GCF_002260705.1 Seriola dumerili
TGTGATGTGAGGGCCACCGGTCTGTAGTCATTTATCTCAACCAGAAGGGTCTGACTGACAAATACAACAACTGTCCCTGGTTTGAGTCTCATGTGATGAAGAGACTTCAGTTAGGAAATCCTGAATGTAGTCCTGGGTTGAACTGAGAAAGGCCTCATCAGTCAGTTTGGTGAAGAGAGCCCATTCTAAATGTGTAAGAACTAAGGATCTGAAATGTTCTTTGTGATCCCACCAACACCACAGGTAAAACTCCTGTT
>NW_019198201.1:0-124 GCF_002260705.1 Seriola dumerili
AACTTTGGGTAATTCCTTCATGCAAAGTCTGCATAAAAAGTGGACTTATGGAAAGTGTGAATAAAGGGCTCAAAGTGTCTGCTAGAGGATCCTCAATGGTTCAATAGTGGGACAGAACTAAGAC
>NW_019198202.1:0-1122 GCF_002260705.1 Seriola dumerili
AAAAAATGAATAAATATATCAGGAAATGCAGAAAGAAATGTGACTCTGCCACTGGAAGTAATGGCAGCACTTTATAATGCAGCCTGTGATCTACAGTGTAATTTAGTTGTTACCAGTGTTTAAATGGGAGAAAACATGAGTATTGAGAACAAGGGAGTAACAACTGGGCATGTTAGAGGATAAATTATGCCATAAATACTGTGAAACAAAAATAACATTTTGCCAAAGTGGTGTTAACAACATCATTCACTTTTCAACATTGTAAAAGAATCAAATAATAATTACTAGGTCCCTCATTACACATCAAAGATTAGCTATGTTTAAGCACAACGTCTACGGTTTGATCCCTGGATTAGCCATGTTTGATCTGGCAAACCTGTTATGAGTTGCTGCACTGGTGGATGAACTTGTCCTTATTCTAGATCATACAGTGAACATCATAATAAATCCTTGCAGTGGGTTTAACTATTGTCAACAACTTATTTCCCAATCAAACTTGCAGTTAATGTTTTACTGTAAATCATGGGCTGTCTGCTAAAGTTAGTGAAGTTTTCCTTGTGAAGCCTTTACTTCAAACTGTATTGACAAATAACTAAAAGGTGTGTAATTTTATGTGATAAAAACACCTGTTACCGTGGCATACCCTTAAAACAAAGGCCCAAAGGTAAAAAATGAATAAGGAAAGAAGAAAAAGTGCTTTATCATTTGTGGCTAATGTTATTAGCAATGGTTGAAGACCAGAACTGTTGCTATTGAAATTGTTCTGGACCGCTACATCAATGGTGTTTTCAATGTGAATGAAGGACTTCAGGAACTTGGAACTAAACTGGGTGATTGCAGTCTTTCAGCTTGATCAGCTCTCAGCTAATTTATGCAAAGTACCAAATGTTAAATGAGGAATGATGATGAATATGTGTTTCCCCTTACTTATGTCTGAGACATAAGTACTCTGCCTAGCTACAGCCTAGCATGAAAAGATGATATTAGCATATACCACTAACTGTTGAACGTGTAGAAAATATCAATTGTGCCTGTCTCAAAGGGTAATTTTCATTAGTGATGAATCTGCCAATTGTTTTTTTGATTAATAGATTAATTGCTTTGTTTATAAAATGTTAGAAA
>NW_019198203.1:0-131 GCF_002260705.1 Seriola dumerili
CCCTGCGAATCCTCTGCAGCCGACCTCTATGGGCTCATAGAAAGTTTTCCAGCCTCTCCCCCTTGACTGCTCCACTAGTTCCTGGTACTTAGCACGTTTCCTCTCGTTGGCTTCATCTATGCGCTCTTCCC
>NW_019198204.1:0-850 GCF_002260705.1 Seriola dumerili
TGATCTGTGTGCCCACAGTGTCTCATCCTGACTAAAGTTCACGAGAATGTCCTCCGCTCACAACAACCACATCGCTCACAACAACCACATTCAGTTTATGGCGTAAATTGTCTCAGTGTGGTAAAATTATAACTCTGACTTCATGTCCACTGGGTTGGTGGTGGTGGTCTGAGATGGTGCAACCTGCTCCCCTTCTCCCACAGGTCCCTGGGAGGAAAAACTGTCATGGACGTCCTCATCGTCTCTCTTACCACCCACTTCGTCATTGTGTGTTCCCTATACAAAATATTCAAAGGCATTCATTATCATTTAAATTAAATCTTTAAAAAAAATGATTTTGATTTATTTTATCTTTTTCAAATCAAAAATTTGGGACAGTAATGTACTTAATGAAAATACCTGGGTTCTGCTACAACTACATTTGTGGACATTGAAATTCTGCAGTGTTGTGGAAATATTGTATTGAACTAATTCATAACAAAGAGTGACAACATGCAGCCTGGCACTAATTTTACATATACAATATGAAATAACAGTGACTTAATTAATACATTTAAATATGAGTAAAACTGTCCAAAATCCACTTTGGTGGATCAAAGTGGTAAAACCATGAAAAACACATCATCATAGACAAAATCTCTGTAAAAAAAATCAACACATTTTATTTGATACACACCACTATAAATAAGTAGTAGGCCTATAAGAATATGTAGAAGACATGCTATATGAATATGCTTCGATATAAAAGGGTAAAAAAGCTAAAAAAAAACTAAAGCCACCACAACTGCCTCCCAGACCGTCATGTGTATTTACATTGTTAAGGTTTACAAGCAGCTCTTGAAGTGGAAAA
>NW_019198205.1:0-110 GCF_002260705.1 Seriola dumerili
ATATAAAACAGCACAGATTTTATTGATAGCCTTAGTTAGCCGGTTAGCATTTTTGAAGGTTGTTTAAAAAAAAAAAAAAAAAAAAAAAAGGTCTTAAAATCACACTATAG
>NW_019198206.1:0-107 GCF_002260705.1 Seriola dumerili
AAATAAAGCGGTGAAAATTTTCAAAATAAAGCTAACACTTTAAGTGATATTAGCTTTCATCTATGCGGTTTTGTTTGTTTGTTTTTTTTAAGTGGCTAAACGCGTTT
>NW_019198207.1:0-137 GCF_002260705.1 Seriola dumerili
AAGCTAACTTAGTAGATCATCCACTAGATTACTTTCTTTCGAACAAGAATACAGCAGGTTGTCATGACCCATAGTTACATTTTGTTGCTAGGCAACACCTGGTGGCTGTAGTAATTACAACAGGAGCAAAGTAAGAA
>NW_019198208.1:0-1470 GCF_002260705.1 Seriola dumerili
TCTGGATTTAATGGTCACAATTCAATTTGATTTTTGACTATTGAATCTTTTTTACATTTTTTTTTTAACATTTTACAAGGCTACATGATATCAATTGTGATACTGTAATTACAATTTTTGTTTGAAATGTACAACAAATGGTCAAATTTAAATAATTTATTTAAAATGTACCAATAACTTATTTCACCAGTTAACTGGGGCCAAACTGTAAAGCCAAAAACAAAAAGAAATCACAGAGGGTACCCCTCTGCCATCTAGTGACTCTTCGTTTAACTGCAATGTGCTACCTTCACATCAACCAACAAACTTGTTTTCTTGTAAATGACACATTTGCAAATATTTCCACACTGGTGACTTCAGGGGAGCAGGAGGATTTTCCAGTTCATTTGATGTTTCTGTGTTATCTCCACCTCTGGCTATATCCTTTATGTCTTGAAGGTGCAGCTGCAGGTAACCAGTAACTTGCTGCTATTTGTTAATGCTACTTCTGGTGTCCACTTTGAAGTTTTTTTTTCTTCGGATGGGACCAAGTAAGCAGCGGTAGAGATAAAAAAAAATTCCAGTGGAAGGTCAAAATATCCTATCCTGTTTTCTATCAAATTGATAGGGAACAGAGACAAAGGACCCCTCTCTAACAAACAGATGAGCTTTTAGCAAATCAGAGAGATGTACAACCAGACCACGGGTCAAATAGCTACAGAGGATCAACAAATGGACACCAGACAAATTGGAGAAAAAAAAGCCATAAAGCCAAAATTTCCATTTTGTCACAGGTACACAGGTAAATTTGGAGTGAGGTCAAAAAAGATCGTAAGTTCTGAATGTAATTATGGATCTGTGAGACTGAAGGATGACTGTCAATATCCTTGTCGCTCGGAACACTACGAGGTGTTCAAGGAAAGAAGACGAGCTGGAAGTTATTCCCGCTTTTATAGTGCGTGAAATTCCGCTTCCAGGTCATGGGCATGACTTTGTTTAGCCTACATATGGCCTTGAAAAAAGGGAGAACAAAGGTTATCATTCTATCTGGACCATAGTTACGGTCATCCTTGGGTCTCACAGATCCATTGTCATGGTTTGCCATGGCAGACACTTTTTGCTTTTTTGTTTGGATTTTGTCGCTTCCTGTTTTATTTTGTAGTTGGTTTCCTTGTGTGTCTTAATGTTTTTACTTCCTGTCTTGGTCCTGTTTTTCTGTGTGGTGATTGTCTTCCCCGCCCTAATGTGTTTCACCTGTGTTCAATCCCCCTTGCCTCCCTTGTGTCTATATAGTCTTTGTGCTCTCCTTTGTCTGTGTCGGTTCGTTTGTTCATGTCTGGTTTGTCCGCAGTCTGTTCATGTTGCCTGTTCTAGCGGCTGTGGTATCCCCTGTGTCTCCAGTTGTTGTTCCTTGTGTGCCCTCGTACTTCGGTTTCCTGCTCTGTTTGTTCTGTTTTGTAAGTTCTTCAGTGAATAAACATTTTTTGCACA
>NW_019198209.1:0-115 GCF_002260705.1 Seriola dumerili
TGCTTTAGATGTTGTTCTGGGTTCTTTTGTGACCTCCTGAATGAGTTGTTGATGCGCTCTTGGAGTAATTTTTGTAGGCCAGCCACTCCTGGGAAGGTTCACCACTGTTCCATGT
>NW_019198210.1:0-105 GCF_002260705.1 Seriola dumerili
ATGTGCATGATGTCACCTCAATTCTGACGAGAGTCTCTGTCGTTCCTTTAAGTAGCTCTAAAGAACGCCATAGATAATCTACTCTCCATATTTGGTATAATATCT
>NW_019198211.1:0-110 GCF_002260705.1 Seriola dumerili
TGTAGCGCTCTGAGTCTGATAACAAAAGATCCCTGAGGACATGAGGGATGATTATCGTGGCTCCGAACACGTCGTTAATACTCATGTTGCAGAACAGCAGGTACATGGGC
>NW_019198212.1:0-154 GCF_002260705.1 Seriola dumerili
TTACACCGTTAAAAATCTGAATAGAATCTAATCATGTAAGATGTAAATACTGTATGTCAAATGTCGCAGCATGACTCAGAAGATCACATGTTAATTAGATTCACAGACAAGATCTTTAAAAGGCCATGCTTTGACCAGCCAGCTAGTCATTCAA
>NW_019198213.1:0-139 GCF_002260705.1 Seriola dumerili
ATGCAGGGACACATAAAATGCGACTTTTGACCATGAGTTTGTCGCCCTGTGTATGTTACACACCCTCCTCTGGATGCTGCGATGGAAATATATTTTTTATTCAAAATCTGAAATTAAAAATCTTAGACTACAGGAATAA
>NW_019198214.1:0-366 GCF_002260705.1 Seriola dumerili
CTGCTGAATTCTCGCTGTGTGTTTTTAAGCTTCCAGGCAATGTAGCCCTCATTGCTATCTGCATCAAAGAAATGCTCCTAAAAACAAGGTTGAAAATAATTTAAGAAATTTAAGCATGGTTAGACACCTGGTGAAAGAACTATGAGATGAAAATACATCAAAACATTATTCATTTATCAACAAAATATTGAGCTTAACACAGTCCTGAATTGGCTGTCATTTTCAAGAATGTTAATTGCCCCCCTTGCTGCCTGCTCAGGAAAAACCGATCTCTATTGCTCCTATGAAACAACAATATTTTTTATTATTATAATTTGAAAGGCTGGTAAACTTCTCATTAAAATATATACTCACATAGCCCTTTTT
>NW_019198215.1:0-114 GCF_002260705.1 Seriola dumerili
ATTGTTTACTCCAGCAAAGTCTGCCTACAGTTTGGTGTCATTTACAAGTGATGTGCTCACATTTTGCCACTGGAAGTAAATGGCATTACATTTAAAATATATTAACCCCAATAA
>NW_019198216.1:0-122 GCF_002260705.1 Seriola dumerili
CTAATTAATGACATCAGCTGTGCTTTGAGACCCCCCCCCCCACTGAGGTGGAAGCAACGAATTACATTTACTCTCGTTACTGATAGCCAGGTGTTCCTAATAAATTGCCAACTGAGTGCATA
>NW_019198217.1:0-146 GCF_002260705.1 Seriola dumerili
ATGCTGACAGTACGGTCACATGAAGGACATTGTCTTAAAGTCTACACGTTACATTTCAACCATTCTATAATATTGAAGTTTGGGATTGAACTATTACATAGAAACAACTCATGAGTTACAGAACAGTTAGATATTTAATTATATAT
>NW_019198218.1:0-121 GCF_002260705.1 Seriola dumerili
ATGTCAAAAACGTCATAGTATAGTAAGGTATAAAAATGTTAAAGAACGTCATAATATACTAAGGCAATAAAATGTTAAAAAGAGCATCATCGTAGAGTAAGGTATAGAAATGTCAAAAAAA
>NW_019198219.1:0-137 GCF_002260705.1 Seriola dumerili
CACAAACTGTGAAAACAGACAGAAATGACAACTTTCATACGGATTCAAAAGCCAAAGAATGAAAATGTGTTTTAAGACGAGATTTAAAAACAGGCAGGGAGGGGGACAGTCTGACATGTAGAGGCAGCTCGTTCCAG
>NW_019198220.1:0-106 GCF_002260705.1 Seriola dumerili
ACTCTAGTTTCTTTTTATTATTATTCTTTTCTTTTTTTTTTCTTTTTTTTTTTACTGTTAAGTGTTAATCAATCTTAACAGCAGACAGAAATCTTTGCCATTATTA
>NW_019198221.1:0-890 GCF_002260705.1 Seriola dumerili
TGGACAGTAATAACATGCTACCACAATCAAGTGACTCAAACAAGTGGTGCCTATTTTCTTTTTATCACTGCTCGAGGATAATTTCACAAAATATATGATCCCCAAATATGACAGGCAAATAAAACAGAAAGTGAAAAATAAAAGAAAAAACAATATGATGGTAACCATACCGAAATAGTAAGTGGGGTCGACACAAGTGGTTCGCATTATGGCAGGATAGTCACAGAAAGTGTACTTCAGTGTTGAGGAGCAGTGAGGGAGAGGAACCAGACTTGCAGGCAACACAGCCACAAAACAACAGGCAAGAATCCACAGGAAATACGCAAGGACAAGAGTACGAGCATTTGTTAAAAAACTGTGGTACTGAAAAGGATAACTGATAGCAACCAGTCGATCAAATGCCATAACCGATAAAGAAAACATCTCCATCACCCCTCCCAAGTGGAAAGCAAACATTTGAATGAAGCATGGCACATACGATATGGTATTAACACCACCAACTAGAATCCCAATCATTGTTGGACTGGCACTGGTCATGTACAGTATATCAACAACAGCGAGGTTACAAATCAGAACATACATTGGTTTGTGTAACTTCCTGTCATAAATAATGAAGAGGATGTTTACCATGTTGGCTAGAACAGCTAGAACATAGGTAATCAATATAACCACACCAACTAACATAGGCCTTTTGGTTTTGTCAAAACCACCTATAACAAATTCTGTTACTGTGATTGAAGCATTATATAAAGGCATATTTAACTAAATAAAAGTTATTTCAAATTTCAAAAAGAAGAAAATCATGAAAAAAGTGTTCTCACAGCAAAAGATCCTTCAACATGCTGCAAATCATAACCAGTCAGTCAGTCAGTCAGTCAGTCAGTCAGTCA
>NW_019198222.1:0-110 GCF_002260705.1 Seriola dumerili
TCATCACAGTTTCCTTTCAGTGTCACATGATCTCTCACTGCCTGTCCCCTGCCTGTCCTTGGCAGTGTTCAATGTAGTTTGGTTCCACCCTGTTTCCTGTGGCAACATGC
>NW_019198223.1:0-145 GCF_002260705.1 Seriola dumerili
ACTATAATATGGCATGAAAGATGAAAAAACTACATAATATAGTAGGGCATAGTAACGTCATAGTATAGTAAGCATAAAAATTAAAAAAAACGACAGTATGATAAGGCAAAAAAAGTGAAAAGAAACAACACAGTATAGTATGTTA
>NW_019198224.1:0-116 GCF_002260705.1 Seriola dumerili
AATAGTGAAAATATAATACTTAAAATACTTTTTTTTTTATTAAAAATTAAAAAAAAAAAATTTCCTTCATTCCCTCATTCATTTGAATTTTGCCCTTTTTTCTTTTGCCTTATTTT
>NW_019198225.1:0-157 GCF_002260705.1 Seriola dumerili
CCAGGAAGACCAGTTAGTCCCGGGAGGCTGCCTTGCCTCCGGATCCTCCTGGGACCAGCTCCAGTCTTTCCTGGGAGAAGGCAGTTTAGCAAAAGTTGCAAAATGCACCAGGATGGACGACATGAAGACCGTTGCCATCAAAATATTCAAGGACAAA
>NW_019198226.1:0-104 GCF_002260705.1 Seriola dumerili
CAGCAGAACTACAGCACGATTGAGAAAGAAGCTCTGGCTTTGCTGTGGGCTCTACAGCATTTTGAGGTATATGTTGGTTCCTCTGTGCAGCCTGTTGTGGTTTA
>NW_019198227.1:0-116 GCF_002260705.1 Seriola dumerili
AAATGAATGGGGTATCAGTTAGCCCAAATGTCAACTACATAGCCCACTGAAGGCTCTCCTCCGTGGGCTTGGGTTCCTGACTCTCGTGCCCCTGGTACCCCATTCAATGTTTCGTG
>NW_019198228.1:0-591 GCF_002260705.1 Seriola dumerili
ACGTCACAGAGGCTACATCCATCTTTATTTACAGCCTATGAACAGTATAAAATAAATGTGGGCTCACTATTTGGTTAAGCAACAGGTCACTGTTGCCCCTTTTATCTAATGTGTTATAACAGCTTATACATTATCTATAAATTGTTAACAAGCTTATTAATAAATTAGTTATAAACCATTCATAATCCTTTATAAGGGGAATCTGATTTAAAAAATAAAAAGCAATAATGAGCTCTGTAGAAGCTGTTCAGAGTTTAGTAGTTTTTGCTCAAGAACACATTTGAACAGAATGTGGGATATGAAAGAAAGATCTTTGTCTCCTTGAAATAACTGCACCTTCCATGTCTCTCACACTGAATGTCACCCAACACATACCTGACACCCACCCACCTCCTACCTGCTGATTACTCAGCTTGTTTAATCACTAGATTTCAAGACACAAAGCAAACTGGTGATACTTCATCGCTGGAATGTGAAACTGGAGTTAGAAACTGATTTCAGCTTCTGCTAGATAAGCTCTGACAGGAAAAGCATGAGTTAGCAGCTGGAAGCAGGAAGTAGGCTCAGACAGTATGTACTGTGTACTACTGC
>NW_019198229.1:0-106 GCF_002260705.1 Seriola dumerili
GATAATGCTGTTGATAATTTCCCTAAGACATAAATGGTCATAAATACTATCGTTTTTGACACAAGAGTGGATAATATTTTAAGTCAAATTATATATTTGAATCACT
>NW_019198230.1:0-114 GCF_002260705.1 Seriola dumerili
CAGAAGATCAAGAAGGTCAGAATTTAAATCTGACAAAGACGTTTCTCACTTAAATTCAGTTGTTCTGTTTAATAAGCTACTGAAGATATTTTTCATCAGTTTTTATTCAACATG
>NW_019198231.1:0-171 GCF_002260705.1 Seriola dumerili
GCTTTATCAAATGGTTCATTTCATGTGCAAAAGGGGAGTCTGATAATTGTATGAAAGCAATATCTTACCATTTATTTTATAAGACTGCCATAATGAAAGTCAGTAGTGCTTACTTCACAAAATGTATAAATCTGAACTTATGTTATTTGCACTTATGGAAGAGAAAGTCAA
>NW_019198232.1:0-210 GCF_002260705.1 Seriola dumerili
ACAGTGTTCGCACAGCTGTGCCACACACTCTATATGGCTCATGCATGACTACAGGTGATTTAGATAAAGAAACACCCCAGACACAGTGTCTCCTCTAAAAGGTCCTGGTAGCACACTTGTTGCTGCTCACATGGAACGATAAATAAAGATTAGGAGAAAAAAAACACTTGAATGACAATGAGGTAGAAGTCATAATCAATGAAGCAGTCA
>NW_019198233.1:0-179 GCF_002260705.1 Seriola dumerili
TCAATATACAGACTGATGAATTTATAAAATGCCTATTGACTATTGGCAGATTATTGAATCTGACTGACTCCATCTTTGACTGAGATGTTAAAACAAAATATAAAAGGTGTGGTGCTGTCTCACCCCAACGCACTGCAACTTTAGAAAACACATTCAAACAGACAAAACACAAAGAGAAT
>NW_019198234.1:0-169 GCF_002260705.1 Seriola dumerili
TGATATTTAAACGCTGGACAGAGCCAGGCAAGCTGTTTCTCCCTGCTTCAAGTCTCTATGCTAAGCTAGGCTAACCTCATCCTGAAAGTAATGGTGAACTATTCCATTAAGCTTTTTGAACAGAAACAGTCTCTGGGTATGTGTGTTTACTAAGGCTGCAAGCAACAAA
>NW_019198235.1:0-167 GCF_002260705.1 Seriola dumerili
GGGAAAGGACGACGAACGAGCAAGAAAAGAGCGGGAGCACGAGGGAAAAAAGGAGCAGCATGCAGGAAAGGAGGACGAACATGCAGCAAAGGAGCAAGAGCAGGAGGCAAAAGAGGAGCAGCGTACAACAAAGGAGCGGGAGCAGGAGGCAAAAGAGGAGCAGCATG
>NW_019198236.1:0-279 GCF_002260705.1 Seriola dumerili
CCCCCCCCCTCCATCTCACTTCCTGTCAACCACACCTCTGTCATCTACAGGAAGAAGCAGCTTGTTTCTGTCAACGTGTAAAATCAATATTTCATGAATCGTGATCAATCAGTCGCTTCATTAAATAAACTGTCTCAGAATAATTCAAGACAGAAACAAAAGAGCAGCTTCCCTCACGTCCATCAGTTAGTCTGACGGTCAGTGAACGCATCATCTTCATGCTCCTCTTCACACTGGATGTGTGTGCAGATGAAACCACAGCAGTGTGAACCACAGACA
>NW_019198237.1:0-104 GCF_002260705.1 Seriola dumerili
TTTCATTTTTGCGGATTATTGCTGAGTGAAGTCACTTCACTTCCATGAGCTAAGGAAGACTACGGAAGAGGATTTGGGCCAAATGTGAATTTGTTTTTAGAATT
>NW_019198238.1:0-118 GCF_002260705.1 Seriola dumerili
CACATACTCCATCATACATGCGCCAGGAAAGTTGCTTTAGACAGCAACACCTGTAAAATCACACATCTTCAGATGAACGGGATGTGATGGAGAGCACCAGCGTCTATGTGGACTATGT
>NW_019198239.1:0-127 GCF_002260705.1 Seriola dumerili
CGCCTCCACTCGTGTGTGTCCACAGCACGAGTTATAGTCATTGACAAATACATTAATAACCATCTATATCCACACACAGAGACATTAAAGAATGGTATAAACTGTTTATTAAATGATTATATGCGAC
>NW_019198240.1:0-265 GCF_002260705.1 Seriola dumerili
ACCTGTAAAATAAATCTGCATGACAAATTCAAGTTTCTGTATGTGTAGAAGAGGTTTGTATTAAAGTCTGAATGTAAATTATGAACAAATGATCAGTGAAGTTAAACCAAAACATGTAAAAGGACGAAATGGTCTTGTCAACATCTGTGTCCTGACACAGAGGAAAACTGTAGAGTTGTGTGCCGACTTTTAGTTTTCTGCTGTTTTGATTTATTTTTCTTGAACAAATGCAAATCTTGTCGCCAAACCCCCCCCCCCCCCCCCC
>NW_019198241.1:0-186 GCF_002260705.1 Seriola dumerili
TCAAGGTTCACACACTGTTTCAGCTGCACCATGAATGTTTGAATCATGTTTTCAATATGGACGAGAACAGCACAATGATTTGTGTGTTATTGGTTAAAACACATTGTGTTTGTTCATAATTGTAACTTGTATGAAGATCTGCTCACATTTTCGGACAGATTTATACATAAATGGAGGTCATTCCAA
>NW_019198242.1:0-159 GCF_002260705.1 Seriola dumerili
TTGCACTTGGCCATATTGCGTTATCGATCATATTTCGATTAATTGTGCCGGCCTATCTTCTAGATAAAGTAATTTCAGTAGATTTTCTATCAGTAACAAGTGATGAACGAGATCTTGGAGAGTGCATAATTAACCATTTACATACATTTATAACATTGT
>NW_019198243.1:0-148 GCF_002260705.1 Seriola dumerili
GGGACAGAAATGCAGACTTGGACTTCTTGGCGAGGGACAGCCACAGGAATGGCACGAGGAGCCGGTAAAAACACCAATGAGGTGGTCAACACTTAAGAACTTCATCGAGGTTTTGATGGTCCACTGGCTGACAGGGACTTGCGCCAGT
>NW_019198244.1:0-169 GCF_002260705.1 Seriola dumerili
CACCAGCATGGTACATTAGGGCAATCTGCAGAAGTAAAGCAAAGCAATTTGGCACTCTAGAAGTGTACAATACATTGCACAACTATTACAACATATATGTAAATAAAAATCACGATAGTATGACATTTGATATATGCTGTATAAGCAAGTACAGTACAATGCAATTCAC
>NW_019198245.1:0-115 GCF_002260705.1 Seriola dumerili
CTCTCTGTATTTGATGTTAGATTTCTCATCGAGGGAGGATGTGGTACACAACACCGGCGGTCAGCGGGCGCACTGTACAGTAACGCGTCGTGATCCGGTCTCAGTGGCCTCCTGA
>NW_019198246.1:0-135 GCF_002260705.1 Seriola dumerili
GCCTGAACTTTACAGTGAGTGATATTCAGATGTAAGAAACGAGAAAGAATTCAAGCATCCGCCAAAGATTAAAAGTGGGTAAAAGATGGAAGAGAGGACCCTTGAGAGATGAGAGAACACAACCTTACTGCTTAT
>NW_019198247.1:0-120 GCF_002260705.1 Seriola dumerili
AAAGGTAAATGATGTAAGATTAACTTGTTATTTTAATTCTCGAGGAACACTGCTAACGTTCTTTCATTCGCATTTTAGTTCATTCAGGGAAAGAGAGTGAAGGGAGAAAGGAAAAGGGGG
>NW_019198248.1:0-105 GCF_002260705.1 Seriola dumerili
TGTAATTTGTAAATAAATTACAGTTACTAATCAAAATGTCGTGATTACAGAGGAGTCGCATCTGAATTTATTGTTTTTGGTAAAACAACTGGTTCATTCTGTTTT
>NW_019198249.1:0-120 GCF_002260705.1 Seriola dumerili
AAAGAAATCTTTAATTTTTCCTACAACATTATTGAACTTAAGTTGATAATTATGCTCAACAAAACAAATCCTAATCATGACAGCTAAAATACTGACTTTAAAACATGAACTTTCACAGTA
>NW_019198250.1:0-108 GCF_002260705.1 Seriola dumerili
GCTTATGTTGCTTTGTCTGGTGCTACATAAACGACCTGTTTATAAACCTGTGATGTGGAGTTGACTGTACATGTATCAGCTTGTTTTGACGTTTTTCTGTCCCCTAGT
>NW_019198251.1:0-108 GCF_002260705.1 Seriola dumerili
CTCTGATGCTTTTTTGACATTTTATGCCATAGTATACAATGACATTTTTTTATAAATTCATGCATTATTAAACTATGAGGCTTTTTGGAGTTTTTATGCCTTACTATA
>NW_019198252.1:0-462 GCF_002260705.1 Seriola dumerili
TCAAGGATCTGGCCGACAAAGTGAAATTAAAGGCTAAACGTAACAATGTGATACAGTTGGAAGTGAAAGGCGAAAACGTGCAAAATCACGTTAACGTGACTGTTGACGAAGCCAGTGAAGCTATCCTGCCGGCTTTTGAAGGCTTACTAGAGCGCTTAGTGCAATCCAACACAAATATAGCCTCAGATGCTAGCCTTGAATTAATCGTTCAGGTGGTGCAAAACCCCAGAGGGGGTAAGACACGAAAAGCGGTCAAAACTTTATACTGTGAAATTATAAATAGAAAAAAGCAACATCTGTACATCGTAGACAATAGGAACGACCGTCTCTGCTTCGTTATCAGCTTAGCTCATCTCATCGACCCTCAACTCACGGACACAGAGGCCGAAGAACGAGGAAGAGAGTTGCAACGTCTCGCCGGTCTGAGCGATCAGATGTTGTGACCTTTAGCGATGTAGGCAA
>NW_019198253.1:0-134 GCF_002260705.1 Seriola dumerili
AGTGATACTGAAATGTGCTTATTAATATTGTGATATTGACTGAAGGGAGATTTAATGAATGATTCAGCGTCATGCATCAGACATAATTTCCTGAAATTTGCAAAAACAAAAAACATCAATTAGTAATTTTGTGA
>NW_019198254.1:0-300 GCF_002260705.1 Seriola dumerili
ATAAGGCTCTTCACAGTTCACAGAGGTTAAATGATCATGATTGTTTATCACTGATGAGGCCTCAGAGAGTGACGCCCCAAAAACCTCCAGGGAGGACTTTAGTTTTCCACTTGAGTCCAGATGGTAAAACTTTGAGAGCTGTGCTGCTTCTGTTCACACACACATGTTGAAATAGTTCCTCTTTAGTTCTCAGTTTCCTAGTAGCACTGTCTTGTACCATCAGCTGCAGGCGACTGGAGGGCGACGTGTTTGACTTACTTCTGCATTTATGTGTGATGTCAAACATTACCATGAACTCTT
>NW_019198255.1:0-107 GCF_002260705.1 Seriola dumerili
GTGTGTGTGTGTGTGTGTGTGTGTGTGTGTGTTTGGCTAGAAAAAGAATTTTTACCAGCAGTGAGGACAAAGAGTGGGAAATGCAGAACGCGCTTATATGTGAATGT
>NW_019198256.1:0-120 GCF_002260705.1 Seriola dumerili
CATAAAACGTCAAAAAAACATCATTGTATATTAAGGCATCAAAGGTCATAAAAACGTCATAGTAAGGTTAGGCATCAAACGAGATAGTAAAGCAAGGCATAAAAATGCCAAAAAACATCA
>NW_019198257.1:0-119 GCF_002260705.1 Seriola dumerili
GGATTTGGTTTCTCTGAGTGTTTACCTGAAATTTGCTATTTTTTTATAGAATCACTAGAGCCAATCAGAAGAGAGGCTCAGAGATGTTAAACTACACTGAGATGGTTTTTGGTTCTTAA
>NW_019198258.1:0-185 GCF_002260705.1 Seriola dumerili
CATTCCACTCTGGCAATCTATGGCAACATCATTGCAGCTGATAATTCCTTAATAAGACCTACATGTTGAATGTTCTTTCCTGCTGTCGTCACAAAGCCTCTGTTTTCCCAAATGTTACTACAATCATGTGCCGCTGAAAAAGCCTATTTAGAATCTGTGTAAATTGTTACTGCTTTATTTTCTGC
>NW_019198259.1:0-106 GCF_002260705.1 Seriola dumerili
CGGTCTGACCAGTTGGCTCAGTTCCTACTGTTGTCGCAGGAGGCTCTGAAGTTATTCCGTCAGTAATAGTTGGTTCACTTGCTGATGTGATCTCTGCAGGCTGTGA
>NW_019198260.1:0-326 GCF_002260705.1 Seriola dumerili
TATCCTCTCCAGCAGTAATTTGCTCATCCACAGCGTCTGGCTCCTCTCCTTCGACTGTCTCAGGAGGTGTTCCAACAAATCCCACAGGCAACACAGGGGAATTGACCTGCTCAGGCTCCTCCTGAGGCAGGGAGGCCAAGGAGGTCGTTGGCCTGGCTGGTAGGCATTTATCCTTCACTGCTGGAGTTATAGTGGGTGGCTGTCTCTTTGGGATTTCATACACTTTCACAATTTTTCCCACAGGAGTGACAGGCGACTGGATAGGGCCGCAGGGTGAGTCATCCTCAGACTCTGAGAACGAATGCTGCTCAAGGGGCTGGGGTTGA
>NW_019198261.1:0-108 GCF_002260705.1 Seriola dumerili
ATATGATCTGTAGGCCGGGGCGTCTCTGTAGCACCACAGCGCTTCATTCGTTGATTTTATCTTTATCAAAAGAGCTGCAGCTCCTGTGATTTGAATATTTCACTTGGT
>NW_019198262.1:0-103 GCF_002260705.1 Seriola dumerili
AGTGAATGAAGTGCTACATATATTAACCACAGTGGAAGAACCGGTCGAGGCGGATGGTGAGTCCACAAAGAGCACAAGTCTCCCAGCAGAGATCAGAAATTGC
>NW_019198263.1:0-118 GCF_002260705.1 Seriola dumerili
CAAGACTACTTCCCTTTTATCTCTCCGTGCCATAACAGCGACAGCACCAACGGCAATACCTGTAACATCACTCTGCAGTAGAAAACCTGTAACTTTCAACGAAACTCCCGAGATTCTA
>NW_019198264.1:0-114 GCF_002260705.1 Seriola dumerili
TTTTTTTTTTTCTTTAAAACATGTCCATCAACGGTCTGTTGGAGAAAAAAGTCCAGGTCCAGGCAAGAGTCTAAATCTAGACCTCTTCACCAACACTTAACTTTCAACAAAGCT
>NW_019198265.1:0-204 GCF_002260705.1 Seriola dumerili
CACTGACACTGAAGGAATCCAAACCGGGAGGAGCTTACGATGATGGTGGTGAAAAATCCCATGATCCCACACTATTTCATGACATCATCCAATGCTGTCTTTTGATATTGTTTTGATTGCCCTAGAGGCAGAAGTTACAGACTCTGCGTTTAAGTATTACACTGTAATTGTAAGATTGTTTTCAATATGAGTGAATATTACTAT
>NW_019198266.1:0-633 GCF_002260705.1 Seriola dumerili
TTTTCAGATTCCAGTGAACGCAGATTCACTGGACAGTAAGAGGAACTACTGGAAACTGGACTCCAGTCAGATCACAGCAAAGATGGTGCGTCGTCACTTCAAAGGAATCCTGCAGCTCTTCCCTGAGTTGGCCTCCAAAGTGCAAACAGAGAACAGGAGTGGACCATCAGAGCGCTGCTCAGCTCTCCACTCTCCTGAACCTGCAGCCTGCAAATCTGTTCAGGTCAGATGTGAGGTGAAGTTCAGCAGTCCTTTCTCCATCGAATCCCTCCTGAAGAGAGACAGCCCCTCAGCTCGGCCCTCCGGAGCTTCTCCTCTGTCCAGTGTGCCGGTCAGAGCGGAGCAGCAGCCTCAGCCCGCACACAGACGAGTCGTGACAAAGAGGAGTCTCAGGTGGGACTCTGAGGAGCCTCTTCTCCTTCAGGCTTCAGCTGGAAGTTCCTCCATCTGCTCAACAGGGGGCAGCACACACCACGGACTCACTGCGAATGGAGCTGCTAAGCCCATCAAGAGGATGCATGTGAACACAGAGTCCTCACTCCCTGTCTACACGAGAGCTGCTCCTTATTTCACCAGCCCACACAGCAGTTACATCACTTACTCTTTACCAGCATTTACCCATGATGCTCTCCG
>NW_019198267.1:0-125 GCF_002260705.1 Seriola dumerili
CCCCCCCCCCCCCCCCCCCCGCCTATGCTGACAGGTGCAAGAAACAAAAGCTCTGCTCTCACAGCTGTGGCGATGCATCTGCAGGTGGTGGCCATCACACATTATGCATTAAGGCCCCCCCCCCC
>NW_019198268.1:0-173 GCF_002260705.1 Seriola dumerili
AAAAAATACACTATTTTGGGAAAAAAATTGCAATGTATTGCCTTGCTTATAGTATTCCAATATATCGCAATATACCCTATCGTCGCCCCCTTCGGGATATGTATGTATCGCCAGATTCTTGCCAATACACAGCCCTAGTTTTAAGGCTCAGTTTCTGAATACAGGCTGTGTGC
>NW_019198269.1:0-107 GCF_002260705.1 Seriola dumerili
TTTCATATCAAATCATGATTTAATTTTTTACATTAATTTCACTTCATCACAGTGTTTCCATGTAACCCCCCCCCCCTCCAGGCAACTACATATACAATACATTACTA
>NW_019198270.1:0-1106 GCF_002260705.1 Seriola dumerili
CTTTAGAACCCACATCAGAGCCACATGATGGAGAAACAGGAGAAAGAAAAGAGCAAATAGGTTGGCACCGATTATTTTACAAAATGTCAATTTTACAGTCCATTTTGCTACAGACCACAGAGAGACAGTGTCAAATACAGCAGTTTACTGCAGAGCCCAAGGGCACTGCATAAACTTCAATGTCAACTAGTTCAGGTGTGCATGTTTTTTCACAGTCAGTATAATCAAACTTGACTTCTTATAGCCACCAAAAAATAAATAAAGGATTCTACAGAGCCCCTGAAGTCCAAAATGATGATCATCATGTTGTGAAAAATTGTTTAAATTTTTAAAATAGAATTAATAATAACTGTTATCTAAATAAATAATATATCTAGCCATCCATCCATATTCTGCTGCTTATCTGGTGTGGCAGCAGGTTTCTCTCGCCAGCAATGTGTTCCAGCTCCTCCTCGAGGACCCTGTGGCAATCCCAGGCCAGATGAGACATATAGTCTGTCCAGTGTGTTCCTGGTCTCAACACACTGCAACTTAACAAAACACAAACAGTCAGAAAACATCTTCATCAATTTGACAACACGTGCTGTAAATTCTCACAACACAACGGGTTTCTCTGGTGGCTCCCCCGGCGGCTCCCCCAGTGGAGCGCTTACATCGCTAATATTGCTAATATGGCTAATATTGCTAATATTGATAATATCAAACTTACCCATAAATGCCTAACAAAACAGGCATCATTTTAAACTGAAGTTAAAACAGTTTAACAGTGGTGCAATCATCAGGTGAAATTCGAAATTTGTCCAAATCTTTGATTTATGACCTATTGCTGGGAAAACTCATCATCCTATTAGTGAGAATTAGCAAATGTTGGCATGCTAACAAGCTAAAATAAAATGGTGAACATGGCAAAAATATACCTGCTTAAAATTAGCATCTTAGCATTGTCACTGTGAGCCTGTTATCAGCCTAAGTACAGCCTCACAAAGCTGCTCGCAGCAAGCTGACAGCAGATACATGTTATTGTAGTAATGCTTGTGCTCTGTGCTGGTTGTATGTGTCTTCCTGTTGAGCTGTCATCATCATCATCATCATCATCATCATCATCA
>NW_019198271.1:0-177 GCF_002260705.1 Seriola dumerili
AACTACTTAGAACAAAAGCTAAATGAGAAAACAAAGAGAAATCCTTTTGTCCACCAGGAATGGCAGAAATGAGGTGGCTTTGCTCCTCCATCATTTCCCCCTTTCCAAACTATGAGAAAATGAGGTTTTGTAAATCCCCAAGTGGCAATATAAACAAACTATTTTTACAAAAGGAAA
>NW_019198272.1:0-104 GCF_002260705.1 Seriola dumerili
GCCTTTGCATCCATGCATGGTTATCAAACATGCTTTTGTGTAACGTCAAAACTTTAAGGCTAAATTCAGAGTTAGTTTTAGACCATCTAATAAATGATGGAGTT
>NW_019198273.1:0-170 GCF_002260705.1 Seriola dumerili
GGTCTGGCTTTACCAAGATCCCTACAAGCTGTTTAAGGGTTCAAGCTTTACTCAGAACTGGCTTTTCTTCCCGTCAATGTTTAAATAACTTGATGGGTACATGATTACATGTCTGTTTTCATTCCATTAGTGGCTGGCTACAGTAGCATGATAATGTTAGCTAACTTGTT
>NW_019198274.1:0-113 GCF_002260705.1 Seriola dumerili
TCACCTCAACATTTATATCTATTTTTATAGATATATATATATATATATACACAGTATATCCCCCACAAATGGAACAGATCGCAGCAGAGACAGGTTGACAACTCAACAAATTA
>NW_019198275.1:0-117 GCF_002260705.1 Seriola dumerili
GTGTTGGCTCGCGGTTTGTTTACCAAACCCCACATGGCACACGGAAATAGCCGCCAAGTACACTTTAACCGTGGAGAGGGCCTTCCGGTTGTCAATCAGGTCTTGCAGGAATGACAA
>NW_019198276.1:0-127 GCF_002260705.1 Seriola dumerili
ACAAAGTCTTGGTTGAAATACCAGTTGTCATTGAATGTGCACTTCTCCAGACAGCGAGTATCCGCTCTGAGCTGCAAAATAAATATAAGTGTTTCTGGTTCCACTATACTGATCTGTATCTTGAAGA
>NW_019198277.1:0-117 GCF_002260705.1 Seriola dumerili
CTTCATGTCAGAAACTTCTTTTCTTCATTTTAAATTGTGCTATTATTTCATTTTTCTGTGCTGACATTTAATTATTGCCGTATACACTCCGGTGTTTGACTGTGTCCATGTTTTTGA
>NW_019198278.1:0-169 GCF_002260705.1 Seriola dumerili
TGATTTACATGAAATTTTCATAGTTTGTTCTACACTTGATTTTCCAGGAACATAATGCATGTTTGGTTCATGTTCTCTAGAATATGGATACAAGTAGTAATACAAAACATGCACATCATGTCCGCCACCGCACAGCCCATGCAGGACATCACATTTCACCATTTTACTT
>NW_019198279.1:0-135 GCF_002260705.1 Seriola dumerili
AAACAAACAATTTAAAGATGTCATTTTTCAGGAAATGGCATTTTTTTTCTCTCCTTTAATGATTACTTGAGAATGAAAATAACAAATAATCATTGCACAGGTATACACCAGATAACAGCTTCTTTAACACATCAT
>NW_019198280.1:0-156 GCF_002260705.1 Seriola dumerili
GAATTATTGAACAACTGTAACACTGAAAATGTGATATTTTATGAAAGGAAATAAAAGATTTAAAGTGCTTAAATAATTTTGTGTTATGAGATAATGAGTAACTGTTGTGTTTGTTTTAGAGTTTAGTTTTTAGGACAATGTGTTTAACAAAGCACA
>NW_019198281.1:0-138 GCF_002260705.1 Seriola dumerili
TATTAAGATTCAAATCATGTCCGACAATAAAAGAAAAATCGTTTCAAAGGTATTGTAGCTGGTGAAAGTGCTGGATCAAGAAATCAGTCTCACCTGCAAAGTGGAAGCTGCTGAGTCACTAGTGTCTGTCACTCCTGT
>NW_019198282.1:0-141 GCF_002260705.1 Seriola dumerili
ATGTTCACTAATGCTTCTAAATGTATTAGTTAATTCACTCGATTGCTTTTCCTCCTGTCTAGAAGAGATAACTCCTTCACACAGCAGTGTAAGTGTGGAGAGAGACCTGACACCAGAGCACAGGTGAGAAAGAAGAGTTCA
>NW_019198283.1:0-102 GCF_002260705.1 Seriola dumerili
CACATTTAACCATCCTAAAAAAAAAGATCTCTGAATGTTTTTTTTCCCTCACAGTGCTATTGGATGGAATACGTGTTTATAGGTCCAGTCATCAGACCATGA
>NW_019198284.1:0-636 GCF_002260705.1 Seriola dumerili
TTAAAGAAGGCTCATTCAGATCAATATACATTTTCCAGAGAGAGTGTAACCGAGTTAAGAAGTAATGTGATTTCACTTGCCATAAAAACTCATCTCACAACACGCAAAATTGTTTGTCCTATGGTAAATAAATGCAGCACCCCTGTGGCTTAGGGTCGTGCACCCTGGGGGGGTAGCAACAGTCGGACCTCGCTGTCCTCCTGGTAGGTGCATGAGCTATGAGCTCCGCCATTGTGGCATATTAATTACTTTAATTTCAATACTAAGGGGTGCGAACGGTCGAGCACGTCCTTTTTCATAAAAAGTTGACGGTGTTTTTCTTTTATTTTTGTTTACAAAATGGCTAGTGCTACACGTTGTTAGCTAACCTGCACTTTCTTTTCATTTTACATTTTTCAGACGTGTATGTGTGTGTGAGAGAGGAAAACCGGGACTGACTGTACTATTAATCCCTCTGCCAGGCCAGCCAAGGTCTGAAATAAACGGCAAGTTGCCAACTGTGATGGTCGTCTTCGTCTCTTAAACTACACAACGCAAAGAGAGAGTACAAAGCCGCTACAAGAGCATACAATTAACAATCATTTTTAGATTAATCAATAATAAAACAATTGTTAGTTGCAAGTGTACAGAAGTCAT
>NW_019198285.1:0-119 GCF_002260705.1 Seriola dumerili
TGCTCTGTCTCATCCAGCTGTGGTGCCCGTTCATAGAAGTTGCTTTGCTTCAGATTAACTTCAGTTTATACGAAATTGCTAGGTACTTAAATTTCTTACTGTTTTATCTTGCACCGAGA
>NW_019198286.1:0-135 GCF_002260705.1 Seriola dumerili
TAAAAGGCTGAAACTAAAAAAACAGAATTAAACTAGCCATGAGTGCAAGCTTTCCCAGTGTGTATAATGAGTGAGTGTATACTGAGAGTATACTGCCCCCATCTGCAGTCTACAATGCCTTGAAATACATATTTT
>NW_019198287.1:0-140 GCF_002260705.1 Seriola dumerili
AAAAAAAATCTTCTCCAAAAAGTGGTGAGGGGCAAAAACGACAGACACAGCAGAGCCCTGCAAATGTTCGTTTTCACACCAGTTATTCATTAATGTGAAACCTTCATTCACAAAGCACTTTTCAAAACAAGGGTAAAAAG
>NW_019198288.1:0-484 GCF_002260705.1 Seriola dumerili
CACCGTTTCCCTCAGCTGTCCGACCACAGGAAGGTGGCGTCAGTCCTGGGACACGTGGCCTTACCTGCTCTGAACGCTGTGATCTACGGGCTGCAGATCAAACAGGTCAGACAGAGGATCACAGCCGTGTTCCACAGAAACAAAGTCGCTCTAAAGGAGGGAAACTGATTCACAGTGACAGCGTGGAAAATACTTTTGCACAAGACGCTTAAAGAGAATCATAATAATGTTTAATTCAGTGGAATCAGTGAGTTGGATCATGATGATGCTGTTTTAGGGCAGAGCAATAATCACTGTCACTACATTATAGTGTCTGTTCATTACTTAACTCATTACTTATTGCAAAACTGCCTTTTATTACTGGTCTGTGGTAGTTCACAAGTACGGTGGCCCTGAGGGCTCAACACACTGCAACTTACACCTGCCTTAAAAGTGATGAAACTGCTGGGACTCACTTGTTGTTAATAATAATAATAATAATAAT
>NW_019198289.1:0-3048 GCF_002260705.1 Seriola dumerili
CCATCCTGTCTGCCGTCACAGTAGATTTCCACACCTGGAAAAAGATGTAAACAACTTTTATCTTTTTATCTTTACAAAATGAATGACAATAAGAATGAAATATTGTAAAATCAGTATTGGGCAGTAGTACTAGTTTAACTATACTTCTTAGTAGTGTGGTGGTAATGTTGCTGTCGTCTGAATCAAATAGATTTTCCATAGCAAAGCTCTTTTATTGATCAAGTATTGATCAGTGAGATGGCATTGATTTGCCTTGAAGTTTGTTCAATTTAAAACAACTACTACTGATGTAGTAGCCTAAACTACTTTTGCCATGTTGGTGTAGTTTAGCTTGCTACATTTCTCTGTGGACCACAGCTGGAGAACAGGCAGCTGAGATTTACACAGGTCTGTTTGGCCTTTAAAATTCCCTGAGACTGACTCCTGATATTTTCACATCCTAATCTTTGGTACGTTAGAGTTGTGCCACTGTTAAAAATTAAATTAAAATGTTCTCACATTCTGTGATTTGTGTCCAAGTTTCTTACAATTCCATTTGCTTTTACAGACTCCACAAATTAAATTTAACCCACAGAAAGTTTTCAGTTTGTTGCAACATTGAAGCATTAAGGCTACTGGCAGTTGAACACAGATCTAACCCATCACTAAACAATGTGTTTTGCTTCATTTCATGGGCCATGGTGTGACAATAATCCCTGAAATCCTAGTTCCCAGCTCAGTTTTGAATTTATTCATTTTTAAATCCTTTACTTACTACTTTACTACTTACTTTCCATTCTGGAATCAGTGCGGTTATTGAGTATGATTGATCTCATGGCTGCATAAAATCAACAGTAATGATTGTTTAACACAAAATGTCTTTTTCACACAATATACCAAATCCAATATTAATATCTCAAATAGTGAACAAGCTCACCATGAGAGACTTCAAGCAGCATCAGCAACAGTCCAAACACAGCTTCCATGTCTCCTCAGTGTTCGGCCCATACAGCTGACACCGACCAGTCAGAACTGACTCCTGTTAGTGATCAGCATCAAAACAGAAGCTGTGGAACTGTTATGTGTGGAGGTGAAAAGGGAAATGAATTGAACATAGTCACTACCTAGAAACTAATTTAAGCCCAAGAAAGAAACGCACGTTGTCTTCTTCCTGCAGATGCTGACTTTACGTCCTCAGTTCTCTCATTTCTCTAATTGTTGTTCCTCTATTTTTCTGTGTTTAATTTACAGTACCATCAAACACATATTGATATGTCTATGACAACTCTAACTTCTATACACTTAGAGGCCACTTTATTAGGTTCACCTGTAAAACATAAAGTAATCCAATACAGTAACCCTGCCATGACATCTGTCTTTGTGACACTCATAATGGACGGTTTTTGATGACATTGTCATAAACGTGTAAACCTTATCATATGTTTATACTGAGGTCACAGTTACTAGCGGTGTTGTACTGGACTGCATTATATTGAAAGAAGGATGTCAAAGCAACAGAAAACTTATTAAACAGTGGCCCGATGGGTGAACACAATGCAAAAGCCACAACACAAATGTAAAAGCCACAAGTCATGTTGTGGCTTTTGCATCTGTGTTGACCCGTGGGCCACCGTATGATATGGTTCAATGATCTTTTTACCTGGATTTAATCTTTAGCATGAAAGTGTTTATCTATTTCTGCATGGTCTGGAATAAAATGAAACTCAGCTGTTTTTAAAGGTACAATCTGTGATTATCAAGACACATGGTCGATTGACTGACTGATGGCTTTAATTAAGAAAACAAAACACTATAAAACAACTAAATTTAAGCTTTTAATGTTAAAATCTTTTAAAAGTTTGTTTACATCAGTGATGTTTATAAACATGGAAGTGAAACAGAACTTTTTCCCAAATATGATCCAGTGAAAAACAAAATAATGAATTACATCATTCACTTGGCTAAGTCAAACACTTCAGTTACATTAATGAATATACAAAACACATCATATATATAATGTTTATACATTTTTAAAAAGTGAAAAAAAAACAACAATTGCAATATAGCAGTGAGAAAAAACAACATGAAAATCTACATTAAACTAATTTCCAAATAACATCACAAGTTGCATTTCTAATGTGACAATACAAGCTTTATTTACACTTTAATTACGCATTTTGCTTCTGGATAAACTGATTCACTGATTCTTACAGCTGAAAGTTGTTACTAATACATTTAGCGCTAAAGTGTCTGTGATTGTACTGTAACACTTAATTCAACACTTAATATTGTTAATATACTATTTAAATTAGCGACAAAAGTCTTCTGATAATAGGCAGGTAGTATGTGGGACTCCACTGATCATTTTCACGTGTTTCATGTGTCCTTTTGCTTTGATTCATTCTCTGTTACAGATGTCATGATATCACTTTCATTAAGTCAACAACCAGTGATGTGACAAGGTGAAAATGTCTGAGGTCTCCACCTGTGATCTTAGAAGTAGAGATGAACTGCATAACCAAAATGTTAATGATCAGATCAACTCCTCAATTCAACCACCGAAAAGGAGTTCTCTGAATACTCCATTGCTCGTGGTGTGGCAGGCACTTTGGTTTTCTTGTATTTCCTCATCTTCAAATGAAAAAACATGGCAATCCCAACCACTGAAAGAACTGCCACAGCGAAGAGCAAACCACATATGAGCAGGGAGGGATCTGTTCAAACAAGAGGCACAAAGACCAATTGTTAGATATTAGCACAATGACAGCAAAGTTCATGTTAAAGGGATTCTATGATGCCAGTGTCCAGACCCATGGTGGAGGTCTCAGTTGCTGTGACTGATAAAGATGTCAATATCTATTGATAGTGACATTGTAATAATGACAATAGATTGTGTGAGGCTGTTGCTTCATTGATTAACAAGGCATTACTTACATTACTGAATTATTTAAGCAAGAAAACAAATCAATTACGGTTAAGTTGCAGTGTGATTATAATCATCAGTGTTGTGATGATCAATATCAAGTTGTACTCTTGTGATGGTCTGTCTCACCTTTACAGGTAGATATC
>NW_019198290.1:0-139 GCF_002260705.1 Seriola dumerili
AACAGCCACATTTGATGAAAAGTGTGAGGGTGGAAATATTCTGCTTTTGGGTTGTGTGGCACAGGAAATACTGCACAGATAGAGGGAAGAAGTCAGTAAAGAAGAAGTCACCAAAGTTTTGCTTACAACTGTATATATA
>NW_019198291.1:0-154 GCF_002260705.1 Seriola dumerili
GTAGAGTTTTACCTTTTGATGGTCTAAGGATGGAGGGTGTATCCTGGTCAGAATTTAAAGCCGACTTACTCTTACACAAACTGTCTAGAAAATTATTGAATTGACTAGAATGGAAAAGAAAAATTTGTTCTTGTTGAAACGTGATGAAACAACA
>NW_019198292.1:0-987 GCF_002260705.1 Seriola dumerili
TCATTAAACTGTGGTATGTGCTGATAGAGAGATCAGCAGCGGTATTAGCAAATACAGCAGTAAAAAATTAGAAAAGGAGGGGGATCCTTAACAATGATAAGATGTGTAGGTTGTCCCTGTGATAGTCATCTCAGAGACTGACCAACCTCCCATCATTGACTCCTGGTGAGCCATGTTGTTAGCATTAAAAGAAACTGATAGTAGTTGGGTATCTGCATTAATACAGCTGCAGTTCAATGATGGAGGAGGAATTCTTAGGTTTAATTACTGGTGTAAATAGGTGAAGACTACTGAGGTGTGAGCCTGGTTAGAGAATCACACTGATGACTAAAGTGAATGATTTATTATAACTATTATTACATGTTATGTTGGTGTTCTCTAAATAGCAGACCTTATCTTAATGCTAGTAGCATATTACCTATGAACCTTATGTGTTACACATCAATTATCTACAAAGGTAGGACCATAACAAAGATTACAGCTTTAATGTCCACCTGATGACACTCAACAGCTAGAGCACATGTCCACAACCAGATGATGATATAGACCAATATAATAAAGAAAACAATTCATATATCTATGTTTAGTTTATTCTGGCAAACACTGACTAACAAACACTATTTATTTTATTTATAGTAGACAGTGAGAGACTAATAAAGTCTGGATGGACTCACCAGGTATTGCAGATGCCATTATGTCACTGAGCTTGAAACATCAGAGTCTGATTACACTGAGACCAAATGGTGGGATATGACGTAAGAACCTGAAGAATAACAAATAGATTCACTTTCTGTAAACCAATAAAACAAACAGTCCATTCAATGTCCATTCACCTCAATGAATTTTGTATCTTCCTAATTAAGGAGCCACATGTAGCACTTACAGATAGCTAGGACCAGAGTTTAGGTTCAGTCTAGAGTTTTGAAATAACAGATAACAGAACCAATGGGGCTAAATTGAGCTGGTGTAGAAATTTTGTAGTAGACA
>NW_019198293.1:0-119 GCF_002260705.1 Seriola dumerili
CCTGGAGGGTTTATAGGCAGCTCTGGACCCAGTTATCCCAACACAGATTCATTTGACAACCTGAAGCCTGCTGGTGCTGGAGGTTATAGTGGTTCTTATGGTAGGCAAGTAGATGGATA
>NW_019198294.1:0-101 GCF_002260705.1 Seriola dumerili
CTCCTCAGTAGCGTCCATGTCGCAGCTCTCCACCCTGAAAAGGTCAGAGTAGTACTCCACCATGTGTCTCCTCATTTCCGCCGGGTCAGAGGTCAACCTTC
>NW_019198295.1:0-133 GCF_002260705.1 Seriola dumerili
CCTTTTAACAGTATTCAATTATGAATTGTCATTATTATTATTATTGTTTTAACATTACATTATTATTACAATTGTTATAATTATTGTTATTATAATTAGCATTGTAAGTTCTCTTTCTAGTCTTACTGATGGG
>NW_019198296.1:0-197 GCF_002260705.1 Seriola dumerili
ATTCCTCAGCCTCTCTACGTGTGGGACTCCTATCAGTTCTCTGCTCACTGTAGTTTCTATCAAACACAGTAGAAGAGGAAATAGTGCATTTGTTGGGGACTATTTTCAGCTGAGGATAAATCCACATTTGGTGTTCTAGTGAGTATTTGGGGGCAGCGGGACGATGTGTTTATGGTGACAAAGGAACATGTCACAGT
>NW_019198297.1:0-108 GCF_002260705.1 Seriola dumerili
GCCTAATCATATTACATTATCAGAGGACCCTGTTCTTTCGTTGATCCAACTTTCTGACAAACAACTAGGCTGGTGTGTTGTTTTCATTCATGAGAGATGTTGTAATAA
>NW_019198298.1:0-235 GCF_002260705.1 Seriola dumerili
ATGACGTTTTTTTGACGTTTTATGCCTTAGTATACTATGTTATTTTCATGCTTTTTTATGCCTTTTTATGCCTTTTTATGCCTTCATATACTATGACTATTTCTGCCTTACTGTACTATGATATTTCATGCCTTATGTCACTTTTGTTATGCATTACTCTACTACTTCCTATTCTGACGCTTTTGTCAGTTTCCTAGAAGCGAAAGCAGACACAGACAGAGGTGAGGGGTGAAAA
>NW_019198299.1:0-190 GCF_002260705.1 Seriola dumerili
ATTAAAAGAATTGATTATTTAAACATGAACATCAACAATCAAATTAAATGTAAAAATTAAACATTAATAGTCCTATACTAATTAATATACTGAAATCAGAATCATATATACATATATAAAGATATATAAATATATATCTATAGATACTATATCTATATATCTATAGATATATATATATATACATATATGT
>NW_019198300.1:0-209 GCF_002260705.1 Seriola dumerili
TTTATCAAATAAACTAAGCAGAAAGGTAGCTGTACCAACATGACTTGCAGAAAATTACTTAGTATTAATAAACCTATAACACTGACATTTCATTGCCCAGTCATTTCCTCAAACCCTTTGTTTCTTCCAATTTAGATGAAAAGAGGAAAGCTATACAAAGATGTTTGGGTAACGCTTTATAAAAGACTCCCAATAAAAACACTCAGACC
>NW_019198301.1:0-153 GCF_002260705.1 Seriola dumerili
CAGACAGCAATTATGAGCAGGAAGTAGCAGAACATATTTCCATCTCCCAGTATCCTCCAAAGTATTGACGCCTACCAGCCACCATATTCAGGCCTTACACTATTAGAATATGACCGAGATGCTGTAAACATGACAGTGTTAAGATTGATATGT
>NW_019198302.1:0-110 GCF_002260705.1 Seriola dumerili
GATGTTCAGGACAACAGTAGACCTGGTCTCACCCAGCGTTTGTGTTCAGCTGGGACAGTGAAGTTGAGACGCATAGTGGACGCTGCAGGTCCAGGACTCAACAACACGGA
>NW_019198303.1:0-785 GCF_002260705.1 Seriola dumerili
ACATATAAAGTGCATGGCATGTAAGCAGGGGTTCCCTAAACTATCATGACTATACTGTCCAGACTAAAGACAGTAAAGTGTCATAGCTGTAGTTCATAGGGGACATTTCCACCGCTGCACAAACCAGGTGTAGTACTGTGATGACCAGCAACACCTGAACACGAGCAGCTGCAGCTGCAGAGTCCTTCATCAAACACAGAGGTTGTTTTTATGACAGGACACAGCTGTTGTTCTTCTTCAGTGGTGGCCTCTTCTTGGCTGCAGGGCTGGGCACCGTGTCTCTCCGCCTGCACAACGCAGGACTCAGCCGGTGCGGCAGGTCCACCTGTTGCAGCAGCGCGCGGAAAACTCCAACCGTGTTTCCACCTGTGCGCGCGGACGCCTCCACGAAGTTGGCGTCCCATTCGCCCTCCACTGTAGCCATGACATCACCCGCCAGCAGCACGCGACCTTCGGTCTCGGTGAGATCTCCTTTGCTGCCAACTACTGTGATGGGCGCACGCTTACCGCCCCTCAGCTCCAGAATCTCGTCTCGGAGCCGCCGCACCTCCTCGAAGGACCCCGGGTCGTCCACAGCGTACACCAGGGCGAAAGCGTCACTGTGTCGGATGGAGAGCTCCCGCATGGCCGGGAACGAGTAGCTGCCGCTCGTGTCCAGGATCTCCAGATGCATCTTCCCGGACCCAGCGGTGTCGTACTCTAGGACGTGAAGCTCCTCCACTGTGCGCGTGTACTTGAGCTCAAAGCGGTTGTGGAGGAAACGGCGGATGAGCGCGCTCTTCCCG
>NW_019198304.1:0-261 GCF_002260705.1 Seriola dumerili
TCCAGTGTGTTTTTCTATCAGAATGACAAACTCATCCAAAATGGTTCCAGAGTGGAGCTGAATATCTCTGCAGTGTCACAGTCAGATGAAGGTTTCTACAAGTGTCAGTCCTCAGGACGAGTGTCAGCACAGAGTTGGATGTCAGTTAAAGGTGAGTAGGATTAAAATATTTGATTCCTTTTGTATTTTGTGAAGTGTGTTGCTCTGACAAAGGAACACTGTCAACATATAGTGTATTCATGTGTATGTGCTGCTGATGTA
>NW_019198305.1:0-106 GCF_002260705.1 Seriola dumerili
AAATTAAACGTACGTTATGGATTATCTGTCTGCAGCAAAGTGTCAAGTCTCTTTAAATTAATTCTTTATCTGTTGTATGAAAGGTAAAGCCCTTTGAGGCAAAGTT
>NW_019198306.1:0-102 GCF_002260705.1 Seriola dumerili
ACGTCATTGTTTTGTCTTAAGTTCTTCTATTTTACATGAAAACATTTGTTCATCACTTATTGGGTAGAGACATCCACCTTTCATCTTCATGTTGCTCACATG
>NW_019198307.1:0-136 GCF_002260705.1 Seriola dumerili
TTTAGATACTGGAGTTTTGTGGGGAAAAAAAAAATTAATAAAAAAAAAAAAAAAAAATCTCATTTTTATTAATTGAAAACAGAATTAATTGTATTATTATTATTTTAATATTATATTGTAGCAGTAACAGCTGTTA
>NW_019198308.1:0-119 GCF_002260705.1 Seriola dumerili
CAACATAGTATATTAAGGTATAAAATGTCATAAAAACTTCATAGTATGGCAAGGCATAAGATGAAATAATGTAATTAGGTATAAAAATGCCAAAAAAACGTCAAAGTATAGTATGGCAA
>NW_019198309.1:0-158 GCF_002260705.1 Seriola dumerili
AAGTTTTATATCCACAAGATGATATAATTGTGGTTTTAAGAACCAAAAAACATAAAAGAATATATTATTACATCTCCTCTCTCACACTTTTCTCTGGAGCTCTAGCAAGAAAAGATCATTTTCAGTTTTGTAACTTGCTGGCTCAGTGATGGAATGAC
>NW_019198310.1:0-576 GCF_002260705.1 Seriola dumerili
ATCATTCTGCGATCCCAACCACAAAAATAATAACACCCATGTGCTTTACAGCCTTACATAGAGTTGAGATTACAATTAGAATAGAAATCAAAATGAATATGGTCATAGATTTAGAAAGGGTTCACTTTAAGTTTCAACTGGAACTGCACTTAAAATTAGAATAAGGATAAGATTTAGAGGAAGTTTGGCAGCAAATTCATCTCTGTGTCTCCAGTAGAAAACTCCCTCTAATGCCTCTTTTCCTGCTGACTGGTAATTCATTTGCAGAATTTAGCATTATCCTAAATGTGAGTTCAAAGTGAGTAGATGTCTTAATTTTTCAGCCTTGTTTAATAAGGGAATGGGAAAACTATTGATTTGTTCCAGATGTACCTTTTGGATTGCAAAAATCTTCATACTGAGGATAATACTAACTAACCGCAACAGCTTGACCGGAGTCCCAGCACACTGTGGCAGTGCTTCAGAGTCTGGGACTGGACTTGAGGAAACAGGGAGGACAGTAGTTTACAGTCTTTACGAGCACTGTGTATGTATGTATGTATTTGTTTGTGTCTCCAGTGGCCATGCCACCCCCCC
>NW_019198311.1:0-121 GCF_002260705.1 Seriola dumerili
ACAGTGAAACCCGAATAGATAACAGTCCGTCTGGTCTTCAATCAGCCCGAAAAGTAACAAGTCACTCCTCTGCTCGTCAACATCCACTGGCTACCCATGGCCGCCTGAATCAGATTCACGT
>NW_019198312.1:0-122 GCF_002260705.1 Seriola dumerili
TCATTTCCTGCACTCTTTATTTTTAGTTTTCTGTAGAGTACTTGTTTTGTATAAAATAAATGGGAAAAAAAATTAATTAATTTAACTCTTAGGAGGTGCACCAACCTTGAGTTTGTGCTCTT
>NW_019198313.1:0-116 GCF_002260705.1 Seriola dumerili
AGTTACAATGTTACTATGTTAGATGTGTTACTTTAATGCAGCCTTGACTACAACTTAAGTACCCACACAGTGGTGCTTGTAGAGGCATAAAGGTACTTTAACTTGGTGTAATCTTG
>NW_019198314.1:0-197 GCF_002260705.1 Seriola dumerili
AAATATATTTTAGAAATAGTTAAGGATGCGTGTGTTTGAAAGTGTGGTTTTTTTTAATGATTTATCTTCGATTAACAGCAATCAATCGAAATTGCTTTGCCACCCTTATTACATTAGTAATAATAGCCTTAATTAGAAGCAATGCAACTTCTTATGTAACAAATCCTATAAATATTTAATAGCTTTAAAAGTAAAAA
>NW_019198315.1:0-117 GCF_002260705.1 Seriola dumerili
ATAATAATAATAATAATAGTAGTAGTAGTAATAATAATAGTAGTAGTAGTAGTAATAATAATCATCATCATCATAATGATAATAATAATAATAACAACAACAATAATAATAATAATA
>NW_019198316.1:0-138 GCF_002260705.1 Seriola dumerili
AAGAGCCGGCTCTAATCCGGCTCTCGTTCGCGACCGACCATCACTATCGTTCACCCACAGTCACATATTATACATCTGACTGACTGATTTACTGAACTCTGTTTTTTCTTCACATCACACATCGTATGTCCGCGCCAT
>NW_019198317.1:0-197 GCF_002260705.1 Seriola dumerili
ATAAATATATTTTGTTTGTATAAAATGTTCATTCAACCCCAGTGTAAATGGTGTAATGCTCAAGAAGTGTTTTTTTGGCCAGTCTTTGTGGAAATTTGCATTTACCTTCTTGTATTCATTGTCAATGTTGTCCAGTCTAATTGCAAGCTGAATATGTTTTTAAATAACCCAACCAAGAAGTTGTTTTTTAGCACCTT
>NW_019198318.1:0-145 GCF_002260705.1 Seriola dumerili
TGTGTGTGTGTGTGTGTGTGTGTGTGTGTTTGTCTGCAACAGATGGAAAATGCAAATGTACAAAAGTGAGACAAAACAAAGAAAGTACAGACACACCCTCACTACATGAGTAAATGTGTGTGTGTGTGTGTGTGTGTGTGTGTGT
>NW_019198319.1:0-365 GCF_002260705.1 Seriola dumerili
CAACAGATATTTTCTGACAGTCTTACACTGATTTGCTTCAATATTGCCTTAGATAAGTCAATAAAAAGGGCTTCACAATCTTATTTGTTGTCTAAAGACTGAATAAAATCATACTACTTTTAAGGCCGCTGTAGTAGAGCTGTGTTTTTTCCTAAAACCTGATTGAAAGTCATATAAGATATTGTTAAGAAAAAAGAACTATTTCAGTTCACTCACAAGGGATTAGAGAAGCTTAACCAGCACAGACAATTTGGAGATGGGCCGATAATGATTTAATACTGTAGGGTCACCCCCTTTAAGCAAGGGAAGAACAAAGGCAGATTTCCATATAAGAGGAATTTCGTTCATGTCCAGAGAGAGAGAGA
>NW_019198320.1:0-111 GCF_002260705.1 Seriola dumerili
TATGTTGCTAACATGACTAATATAATGAGTTTGGTCCCATTGTCACCTTTTTATTTTAATGTATCAAGAAAAAAAAAAAAAACAGGCTAGTTAAATTCAGTAGAAATGTGA
>NW_019198321.1:0-123 GCF_002260705.1 Seriola dumerili
CAATTCTGATGCCGGCCTCTTTGTTTGCTGGGCATTGGGGAGGGGGGCATCATTGCTGTCGTCTTGTGATTGGTCTTCATTACTTATTTTACCAGCTCCGCCCTCTTCCTGCATCACCCCATC
>NW_019198322.1:0-102 GCF_002260705.1 Seriola dumerili
AATAACCAGCTGGGACAAGCTGTCCCAACAGCCAGGCATGTGATGATGTGAATGATCAGCAACGATTAAGCAACAACAACAATGAAGAAACAGCATTTCTCT
>NW_019198323.1:0-135 GCF_002260705.1 Seriola dumerili
AAAAAAATCACATCCATAAAAGTCAAAACTGGACTTCCAATCAAGCAAAGTGCAACTACCCCAGTGGCCCCAGAACTCCAGGTCCCGCAGAAGCTAAATCCTCACTGAGTGTTAGCAAGTCTGTAAAAAAAACCT
>NW_019198324.1:0-112 GCF_002260705.1 Seriola dumerili
TCCTAAATTTTTAAACTGAGGGTCAAGTGATCCTTGCAAAAAAAAAGTGAGCGTAGAGCTCTGCTTGAAGGTGTATTTTTCTTGTCTGACAATTGCAGTTTCTGTATGAATT
>NW_019198325.1:0-1088 GCF_002260705.1 Seriola dumerili
CCAGGTTTGTCTCGATGGGATGGAGCACTCTCTTAATGTATTTACTTTGTATTTCATTTTAAGTTTTTGGACTCACTCTTATTATTCCCTGCCGACCCCCTCACGCTCAAAGCTTTGAAAAACTATGGGTCACGTTTACCAGCCTGTGCCACTCTGTCCTATAAGAATATGCAGTACAGTAAGTGAGAGAGATTGGCATTACAACCTGTGGATTTGTGAGTGGGAATTTATGCCATTTATGTATGTCAAAACTTTTTTCTTACCTTAGTAAGTTTTCTTTTTGAGGTCTAAGGATGCCATCTGATTTTTGGGCAGCATTTGCAGATGCAGCTGCTGTGTCTTTGGATTCAAATTTATTACCCGTTTTCTTCGTTTCTGCAGGTAACTGTGCACCTGGAAAACAGATAATACTGTTTATCAGGCATCAGCGCTGTTTGACTTTATCAAATCAAAATACACGTCAATTTGATGGCATAGAAAGTGCAAAACAAGAACTACTAAACAATTCTGCTCACCTCTAGGAATTTTTGAGGACATTTTTCTTTCCGTGATGCCAGCAATGACAGGCCACCTGTAATGAAAAATAATATGTGTTTAAGTAACTTTAGAGTTAAGTCTAGTCTGGACATATTTTCAAACAGGTTCTGCCTATATGTATTCTAAAGATTCAATAGCTAAGTCATGGGTTGCCGATGCCTATATGTTTGCTGTTACGTGGATCAAAGAAACTGACAGACATTGAATTGAGTTTGGTGCCATTTTCTCAAATACAACATTCGGCAGGAACACAAAAACTAGCATAACACGCTCTTGTTAGACTGCCTTACGAGTAAGCTAAGCTAACATAACTGAAACATACTAATATGTGCTATATGGTACCGTAACACAACATCAATGCTTACCTCTACGGATACGGTAAATATGAGATTTGTCAACAGTCAACACTGAGCCGCACCAGTTTTAAAAACGTCCCGCCCTATGTGGTCATTTCCGGTCTGATTACGCCATTTCCTGTATAAATAAAGTACATTTACGATACCTGGGTCGTCAAATTAATGTATTTGTCAATTTAAAAACGTCATTTATAA
>NW_019198326.1:0-100 GCF_002260705.1 Seriola dumerili
TGTGAGTTTTTCTGCCTTACTATACTATGACATTTTTGTTAGTTTTATGACTTACTATACAGTGACATTTTTATATTGTATGCCTTACTATACTATGACA
>NW_019198327.1:0-109 GCF_002260705.1 Seriola dumerili
CCAGGAGGAGGAAAAAAGCTCTAATCAAAAGAAACAAACCAATTAACACAAAACGCTCCGTACGGAGGACAAACCTGACTACATAAAAATAAACCAAAATAATCTACTC
>NW_019198328.1:0-127 GCF_002260705.1 Seriola dumerili
CAAACAGAGCAACATGCGTCACATCTTTTCTCCAGGTGTGTTTCTCCAGGCATCACCTGATCCATGCACGTTGTTGTAAAAATTGTGTGTGTTGCAACTGCTCTCAACTTTCACCTTTATTAATGAC
>NW_019198329.1:0-130 GCF_002260705.1 Seriola dumerili
TTTATTTATAGTTATTTATTTAATTCCCAGTGAAGTTTAACATTTCAGTGCACTGATATCATTTTGGACAATAAAGTTTGTTAAACTGTAAAATATCCTGCTTTCATTACATGTTGTTTGTTTGTTTATT
>NW_019198330.1:0-1194 GCF_002260705.1 Seriola dumerili
TTGATACGCTGGATGCGGTTTGCCACAAAGACATGAAATCGTCTGGCATCGTTATTAACTAAAAGAAAGATTCCAAAGGGGGAAACAATGAAGACCAGACTGGATCATAAGTCCAATTTCTGTTCTCAAAATGGAAGTGCTGCAGAGGAACAGTTACCATGGAGACGGACTGCAGAGGGGTTACATGTTTGCCCCACTAAAACCGCAACTGCTGGGCTGTCAGTTTTCTACACCCCCTTTCAGACTGTCTCCACGGAGGAGCCTCCTGGATGCAGATCAGTGACTGCAGGCTTGTCGGTGCTTCACTTCAAGCTATCTCCCACTGGGCTCAAGACATTTTGGTGTTGAAGTATCTGCTTCCCAACAACAATGAAAGGTGCTACAACCCCAAGTGGATCGTAGATAGAGGCCACTGTTGACAAGACTCCTCTTCTAGAGAGTGGACGTACGTTTACAATGACCCTGAATAGGAATTGATCTGAAGAGACGCACCATTTCACACCTAAGGCTCTCTCAATCTGCTGCTCACCCAAGGCTAAGTCTTGATGTCTTATTGTTTCAGCACAATCTTCCCTGGGAATTGATGCAAGCACTTCCCGACGATTTGAAACGGACTTATGGATTCGCAGCTTGCCAGTGCTGCAGAGCTATCTCACTTCACTAACTGTATCGTGAGTCAGGCCATCATCCACGTAAGTTTCTTTCAATGAAGCGGATGGATGCTTCACCAAAGCCACCTTGTCCTTGAGCGCCAATGTGTTTCAGTCCATAGTTTGCACATCCGGGTGATGATGCTGCCCCGAACAGGTGCACTCTCATTCTATAAACTGATGGCTGGGATTGAAAGTCTCCATCATCCCACCACAGAAATCTCAAATAGTCTTGGTCTTCTGCTCTGACATGAAACTGATGGAACATACATTCAACATGATTGCTACCGGACTCTTACCAAACCGACAGAGAACACCCACCAGAGTATTTGTCAATTCTGGCCCAGTAAGCAGATCATCGTTCAGTCACATGCCTTGAAACTTCGCAGAGCAATCCAGCACGACCCGTACTTTGCCTGGTTTCTGGGGGTGATACACCCCATGGTGAGGGATGTACCAGGCAGGAGTCTTGTCCATTTCTTCATCTGGAACCTTCTCTGCGAGTAATCGTTTCACTCATGTAAGCTATGTAATCCTTATGGTA
>NW_019198331.1:0-325 GCF_002260705.1 Seriola dumerili
CTAGAGACCGCTGGAAGAGCGCTGTTTGTTGTTGCAAGTATTAAATTCTAAAAACGCTGTTTTCCCTACACACCGAAGTCAGTTTCACGTTATTAAGTTGAATTGAAAACACGTTTATACGCATATATACCGACATATGCATAACATGTATTATAACGTGGCTGTAAAATGAGTTTTGTTCCATACGTTATTCCTACTTCCTATTGGACGAAGGCACGCCACGTGTCCAGGAAGACGAACGAAGGTGCATTTAAAAAGCTAGTTTATTATAAATACCGCAACAAAACAGCACCAGTGGTACATGGGCTTCAATGTACTTTGTTCC
>NW_019198332.1:0-111 GCF_002260705.1 Seriola dumerili
ATTTTGATGGTTTTTTGATGTTTTTATGTCATACTATACAATGACGATTTTATGTCTTGTATTACATTCACATTTTTTGACCTTTTTATACCTTACTATACTATGATGTTT
>NW_019198333.1:0-117 GCF_002260705.1 Seriola dumerili
ATGTAATCTATAATTACATAATAATAATAATAATAATAACAATGATAATATATCATATTATCATTCTGTGACTGACTGACACTTTAAATAAACAGCACAATTACATTTTTTACTGAC
>NW_019198334.1:0-215 GCF_002260705.1 Seriola dumerili
GTCAGCTGGACCGCCAACAGCAAATGAGGAGCAGGATTCTGCCGTACTGCAGACTGGGAATCAGGAACTGTAGTCGGCCGGACTGACTGGGAGCCAGAATCAGGAGTCAGTTGGGCCGCCAACAGGAATCGAGGAGTAGGATTCGGCCGGACCGCCGACTGGGAATCAGGAACTGTAGTCAGCTGGACCACTGACTGGGAACCAGAATCAGGAGT
>NW_019198335.1:0-428 GCF_002260705.1 Seriola dumerili
TCTATCTATCTACCCATCTGTCTGTCTACCTGTCTTTCTGTCTGTGTGCCTATCCGCTTGTCTGTATTTATGTGTTTTTCTGTATCAGTTAGAATGACAAACTGAAATTAACCACAAGAGCCACAAGACTCTCCTGAACACGTCCATGTGGTTTTTGTGTCTCTAGAGCCAAAAATGTGGAAACAGGAGCAAGTTACTGTTTTACTGTCTGTTGGGTTTCTCCTGAAATCAGCTCCTGAATTTGTATTACAGTCTATGGGACAGTTGGAGGGGACTCCCATCACCTTGAGCCTCCTAGTTCAAATTCTGTTAGTCTCTGTGATAAGGTATACACTTTATATGAAACAGGACAAATTTGTGTACAATTAAGGAAGAGATTATCCATGAAGACTGAAGTATGTGGCCGTAAGGACAAGTTACACACATTT
>NW_019198336.1:0-124 GCF_002260705.1 Seriola dumerili
GTAGCTCAGTGTGTCAGACACAGACTGTTTTAGAAAGAAAAAAATAATTTTGAGGTAGTAAAGTTTTTTTTTTTTACTTAATTAATTTTGTAATAGTACTTTCTGCTTTGCAGTTAAACTCTTC
>NW_019198337.1:0-149 GCF_002260705.1 Seriola dumerili
TTTTTTTTAAAATAGATTATTAATTGTATTTATATGTATGTTCGTTTTAATTGGAGTTTTTTTCTATTATCTTATGTTTCTATTATTTTGTATCTGCTCATTGTCATTGTAAATAATAATGATGATGATGATGATGATGATGATGATGA
>NW_019198338.1:0-126 GCF_002260705.1 Seriola dumerili
TTTGTGAACAAATAAAATCTTAACAACCCCAATTTGTGTGTCTCGTAGTATTCTCCCACACTGACATCCTCATCAACTTGTGCTTCCTGGAAGTTAACTATATCGTGGCTGAACTCTTCCCACTTT
>NW_019198339.1:0-109 GCF_002260705.1 Seriola dumerili
GGTACGTTTCATTTTGTGGTTGTTGTTGTTTTTTTTTTTTGTTTTTTTTAAATGTCAACAGTCTGGACTAATAATAATAATAATAATAGTAGTAATAATAATAATAATA
>NW_019198340.1:0-165 GCF_002260705.1 Seriola dumerili
TTAGCAATGCAAATTTGTGAATACACAGGGATATGCAGTCTGGCACATGAACACCACTTTAAAACAACATTTGTTTAAAGTTGCATTCTTCATTCATGCCCCTGGAATGCATTCCAAGTCTTCAAACATATGCCTATGTTTGATTAATTAAACTTCTAATGTTTG
>NW_019198341.1:0-130 GCF_002260705.1 Seriola dumerili
AAGGACAGTCACACTTGGTCCTGACCTAAGGACAGTCACACGTGGTCCTGACAGACCTAAGAACAGTCACACCTGGTCCTGATCCAAGGACAGTCACACTTGTACCTGACAGACCTAAGGGCAGTCACAC
>NW_019198342.1:0-170 GCF_002260705.1 Seriola dumerili
TAGCTAACATTAGCATTAGCAGCTCTTTACTTACCTAGAGGAAACATCAAACTTCATTCCTTTACTCACCTTTACTCACCTTTTCTTCTACTGAAGTTAGTATGCTAACTAGTGAGCCTCGTCACTTCCCCATAGCAACTCACTGTAGCCTCCGATCTGCCCTGAAGACG
>NW_019198343.1:0-102 GCF_002260705.1 Seriola dumerili
TTTGACATTTTTATGCTATACTATACTATGACCTTTTTTTGCATTTTTATGCCTTTCTATACCATGTCGTTTCATTCCTTACCAAACTATGACGTTTTTATG
>NW_019198344.1:0-107 GCF_002260705.1 Seriola dumerili
CAAACGGGCCACGGGGGGGAGGATGTGTCGACATTGTCATCTGTACTGTTTTTCCCGGGTTGTGTTGTTGACAGATTAGACATTGTTCACAGTATCTTTTGGCATAG
>NW_019198345.1:0-156 GCF_002260705.1 Seriola dumerili
GTGCATGTTATGTGCATGTCACATGGTCACATGGTGTTGAAGGCAGGGATGGGGGGTAGCATTTTCAGGGAGGTCATAGTCCTCATGGCTTGTGGAAAAAAGCTATTGCATAGTCTCATGGACCTTGCACGGATGCTCTGGAGCCTCCTTCCAGAT
>NW_019198346.1:0-114 GCF_002260705.1 Seriola dumerili
ATTGGTGACTCCAAATTGCCCGTAGGTGTGAATGAGAGTATGTCTGGTTGTTTGTCTCTATACGTCAGTCCTGCGTTGTACTCGGCCCTCGCCCAATGTCAGCTGGGATTGGCT
>NW_019198347.1:0-222 GCF_002260705.1 Seriola dumerili
TTTAGCAGAAAGTGATTCCCAGTGATAGGCAACAGCTATTTGGTGTTTCTTGGCAAGGGTCTTAGTTATGTTCTTGAAATTTTTTAAGATGGATTTAAAGAATTTGTGTTTTGCTTCATACCTCATACTCCAAACGTGTACTAATGGACCAATTTGGCGTATACATTCAGGATAATGGATCATGAAGTGATGTTTTGGGATTAAATTATTCTGAGGATACAA
>NW_019198348.1:0-135 GCF_002260705.1 Seriola dumerili
AATGTAAAGTCTAAACATCATTCCTAGCCCGAGTATAATTGCCAGCATACAGTACGGTTCGTGGCATGAGCGATGACTAGAAGTTTTTCACTCACGCTTTTCTCATGTGGTGTGTGTGTGTTAATATAGAAGTAA
>NW_019198349.1:0-134 GCF_002260705.1 Seriola dumerili
ACACACACACACACACACACACACACACACAGCAGACTGTCAAAGCAGTCACCTTTTAATTGGGCCCTCCACCAGCCTGAAAACATTTGTCAGCTGCCATCTGTCTGTCTGTCTGGGACTTCCTCCCAAACCCC
>NW_019198350.1:0-130 GCF_002260705.1 Seriola dumerili
CTCCTGTTCCCTTAGTTACTTGCATAAATACCTTGGAGAGTACGAATTCAACGTCTACGTCCGGGATGGCGTGGTCATCAATAGCGACGCGGAGAGCGTGGTGAGTACCACAGAGAAAGAGAAAGGTAAA
>NW_019198351.1:0-102 GCF_002260705.1 Seriola dumerili
ATAATTCATGTCTGTAATTAGAGTCCTTCACAGGAAACTCTGTAGACAGTTATTAGGACTTTACACACCCATAAACACTCAACATTATTAATTATTAAATAT
>NW_019198352.1:0-179 GCF_002260705.1 Seriola dumerili
TCATTTCACAACTGGATAGATATTATATAATATAAACACGTGGCCTATATATAATGTTATATAAATATAGAATATTATAATAATAAACATCAGATCATGTATGTTGTTAGTTTTAAAAATTTGTCTTCATCTTTTATGTTTTTTTTTTTGGTTTATAATGAAATAACTGCTTCTGTTTG
>NW_019198353.1:0-108 GCF_002260705.1 Seriola dumerili
CACACATTTGTTTATGGAGGTCACATGATGTTTCTCTGTGTGGGAGGAGCTTAATCTGTCATCTCTCCGATGAGTCACAGGATTCAGAAGTGAAAGTGTTCTGGGATT
>NW_019198355.1:0-149 GCF_002260705.1 Seriola dumerili
GAGATGTGTTGAGACTGGATTGTTTGTGAATCAGTAAACCTAACTTAATAAAGTGGACAGTGGGTGAAGCTGTGCACACAAGTCAGAGAAAAGACATTAAGCATTAAAAAAAAACTTCGGCTCCTACAGTACAACAACAAAATATGCTG
>NW_019198356.1:0-115 GCF_002260705.1 Seriola dumerili
CTCTGCCATAAAGCCCAGATCAGTGGAGTGCTGCAGTTATAGTTGTCTTTCTGGAAGGTTCTCCTATCTCTACACAGGATCTGTGAAGTTCAGCCAGACTGAGCATCAGGTTCTT
>NW_019198357.1:0-118 GCF_002260705.1 Seriola dumerili
ATTATAATAAATTACAGCATAAAATTTACCTGAACATTTAAAATCTGCCTTGTAATCTACAAATTCTCCCTGTTCAATTTCTATACCGTTTCAAATCCTTCACAGCATAACCCACACA
>NW_019198358.1:0-173 GCF_002260705.1 Seriola dumerili
AGAGAGAGAGGGAGAGAGAGAGGGAGAGAGAGAGAGGTGATGGCAGTAGCCCTTGGCTGTTGCCTCGGCCTACTGTTTCCAAGTGTGTTCACACCTCAGATTGTGTGAAAGTGAGCGAGAGAGGAATTACAGAAAACACAGCCGTGCCTGTGCCCCCCCCCCCCCCCCCCCCC
>NW_019198359.1:0-1004 GCF_002260705.1 Seriola dumerili
TAATTCTTCCTGTTGCTAACCTATTTTGATACTCCAGTTTTTACCATGGATGTAAGATGTTAGCTTACAATCAGACTGAGATAGCAAACAAGTATAAGATGTGACAACATTAAAGTTCCTATCACTGGTATCGACACAGTGATAGACCTTAATACAAGAAAAAAAACAATGGAAGGAGTTTTTCAACATTTTTAATGTAAAGAACATTTTTGTTTTAAAACGTTTAAAAACATTATTATTGTTATTATTTTATTTTTTTTTATGATTATGTCTTTTCACCAAAATTGTACTGTTTTGCAAATGATTTGTCGGCCCAGTTGCAACAGGCTGGGAAACAGGGTTCTACGCTCTATCATCCCTGGTTTTCTATTGTACTTTCATGCATTAGCCAGTATGGTCTTGAAACATGTATGTGATATTAAAAAAGTTCAGTTTTTTCCTGTTCAGGAAACAGTAATACAGTCTACATGTCTACTTGACAAATGAAGTACATTTACAAATGCAACTACAATCCAGTTGAGACTAAATGTTGCCTATAAAAACTGTTTTTCAGGTGTGCCTATGACAATGCCAAGCTATCCTATGGGTAAGTAGAAGGTTCATGTGTTGCCATCTGTTGTACAGATTTTCTCAAGCCTTCGGTGCTTGGAAAAGACTGACTGATCAGTTTTGTAATCTGTTTTGTTTCTCTCCAGGAATGCCAGTTAACCCTTCAATGCCCAGCTATGGTGCAGCTCCCATGATGCCAACCATGACAGCCATGCCAACCATGCCAGGTAATCCTCCCTACATGAACCTTTCATCTATTTAATTACAGAAGGAGGATAATTGAGAACATTTCACCAGTAACAGAGAAATAGCCTTACAGTTACAAAGTATTAGAACTCTTCTCAACATTTTCTTTTTTTCCTTTTTTATAGACAATATGTATCCAATAGATTTTTCCCATACTATTTTACCATCAGATTTAACTCCATATAGTGTGGCTGAGACCATCGTACGTA
>NW_019198360.1:0-123 GCF_002260705.1 Seriola dumerili
TTCCTGGATGCAGGATATAAAGACGCAGTTCCAGAGGCTGTTGTAGGCTGTTTGACGAATCTAAGAGCTTTTCTGACCGTGTTATTTCCTGGGCAGGAGATAATGAGACTTATGGGTATTTTA
>NW_019198361.1:0-169 GCF_002260705.1 Seriola dumerili
TCCCCCCAAGAATCCCACCACAATCCGCCCAAACCGCCAGCATCAGCTGTTCGCGGGAAGCGGCGGCGGCGCTGCACCGTGTCTCTCCGCGGTGAAACCTCTGGTCTCAGCCGGTGCGGAGCCACAGTCATAAAATGGGTGAGGCTTTGGTACAACGAATGGGCCCCCC
>NW_019198362.1:0-127 GCF_002260705.1 Seriola dumerili
AGTAGGAAAGTGACATAAACATTACATAAATGGGCAACAAAGTTATTTAGGCAGATCTAAACAAGTTAAGCTCTCTCTGTGAATTAAGCCCCATAAATATGAAAAGATTGGTTTGAGTATGTGGCAA
>NW_019198363.1:0-163 GCF_002260705.1 Seriola dumerili
AATTATTCAAACAATGAATGTGTGCATGCAACAGATTGAAATCTAATGCTGCTAACTTTATTAATTCATAAGTTGCTACGTCAAAATCTTGCTGCTAGTTACTCACACTATTGAATTAACCCAGATTCTTAATTCTACATTTGAAGTGATTAATCTAACACAC
>NW_019198364.1:0-125 GCF_002260705.1 Seriola dumerili
TATGCTAAAGAAAACATATGTTGAAGGAATGATTATCTCTATTATAATTGTATTCATGTATGCTTCATTCTTTTGTTTTTTCGAGACTCAGTGTAGTCTCGAAGGGGGGAAATATGTGGTATCTT
>NW_019198365.1:0-116 GCF_002260705.1 Seriola dumerili
CAACCACAGGTGATCGGTTTTAAAGTGATCGGTGACAAGGAGCATTAATTCCGATCTACTGATCACATGTTTTTAACGAAAATCAATCGATAATTATCGGTGGCCGACCAATCGGG
>NW_019198366.1:0-154 GCF_002260705.1 Seriola dumerili
TGAATATATAAAGTGAAATCCACCCGGCAACGACTTAATGGTTCCTGTGATTGGCTTATGACAGTGATGGGCTTTAATTATAAAAGAAAAGTAGTTTTCAAACATTTCCAAGCTCTTAAAGATCATTTTGTTTTAAAACATTTAAAAAATATTA
>NW_019198367.1:0-119 GCF_002260705.1 Seriola dumerili
ATAAAGAGTTCTCATTCTTTTCACATGTACACCAATCATATTCAAGAATTGATTATTTTTTCATTGATAAAACATTGCTACCCTTTGTTAAGAAAAGTGAATATTCAGCCATTGTGGAG
>NW_019198368.1:0-143 GCF_002260705.1 Seriola dumerili
GACCGTGGTTAGAGCTTGCTCGGGAGCACGTCCGTGGTTTCGGGGGGGTCGCCAGGTTTCTGGTTGCTTTTTCCTGGCCGCTGGTTTTCAGTGCATAACTACCTGCCACCAGTATCTGCATGAAGACTAGGGTGTGAGACTAG
>NW_019198369.1:0-130 GCF_002260705.1 Seriola dumerili
CTTGAACACACATTATACTCAAAGAGTGCACTCTGACTCCTAACTGTGATAAATCCCGTATGAGGACAATTTTCTTAGTTTTACAGGGCCCAGTTTTTATTTTTCATATTCGTGTAAATGTGACGTGGGT
>NW_019198370.1:0-112 GCF_002260705.1 Seriola dumerili
GGGCTATGAACCTAAACTATGGCAAAAATTTACAAACAAAAAATCACTCGCAAAGAGGTAACAAATGCATACAAGGCAGAGACAAGACAAGAACTGTGACGGCTGGCTGGGG
>NW_019198371.1:0-102 GCF_002260705.1 Seriola dumerili
TTAGGCATGAAAATGCCAAAAAAATGACATAGTATAGTACGGTGTTAAAATTAAGAAAAAAATAAAAGTTGCATGACTGTTTTGCACCTTACTGGGAATTGA
>NW_019198372.1:0-482 GCF_002260705.1 Seriola dumerili
CCAAGGAGGTAGACATCTCAGAGCTCATCTGTGTGATCTGAGACGTGCCCCTGGAAAAGTAAGGTTTCAGCATGTTGACATCTTTCTTTTGCGTTCAGGTGTTGAAATCATATAGTCTGTGTCAGACACCTCCTTCTCTACCACAAAGGAGCCCAAAAAACAGGGGCAGACCCTGGTACTGGCAACAAAAAAAGCACTTGGTCACCAGGAAGGAACTGACACACCTCTGCCTTATGGTCAAACCACAGCTTCATGTCAACCTGGGAAGAAGAAAGAGCTTCTCTCTCTGGTGCAGTTGCTTTATGCAATCGCGTCTTACATTTGGAGACAAAATCCAATACATTGGTTCCAGAGGAAGAACAAGACATAAACTGCCAACTTCAATGGACTACGTACATTGTGTCCAAAAACGAGTTCAGCCAGACTGAATCGAAGAGAGTCCCACTTTGCATCTCAGATGGCAAAGAGCAGACCCTCATCCC
>NW_019198373.1:0-711 GCF_002260705.1 Seriola dumerili
CTGTGGGAAAGCCAAAAAAGAAATGTTACAGTTAAACCAGATGGTGCTCAAATCAGGACACCTGTACTCACCATTTAGCGTATCAGGTGAAACAACAAATTAAAACACATAAATTTAAAGCTGCATTCGCTTTTCACTTACCTTTGGGTCTCAGGCTCCGTTGAGGACAAAATGTTAGTAATGTGGGAGATGACAAAGCTCTTGACTTGTTTGTCCTGCTCATTGGTCAAGGCATTAGCCAGCTGGGCCACTTCATGTGGCTGGGGGTCCTTCATAAGTACCAGGTAGGCAGCAATACGCTTTTGCACGGGGCTGGTGCTGTCCAAAAGCACTTGCATGAGAACCTCTCTGCTCTGTGAGCAAAAGAGGTGGATAAAATCAGTATCAGTAACATTAGAAATAATGATCCAAAGAAGTTGTTAAACCAATAAAGTACTCCGACTTGCCTCCTCAGGGACGGGAGTCAGCCTGTACACTTGGATGGCAGCCTGCTGCACAGCCAGGGAAGCTGCAGGTTGGTTCACACACTGAATCACAGCAGATCTTAGTGCAGGACTAGCAGGTACCACAGCTGGAGCCATGTTTCCAATTACCTGGAATCAAAAGTAATCATAATCCTCATTGGTCAGAATCTAAATTGAGACTTGCTTTAAGAGGTCATTGCAGTGAGGTCTTTTTTATTTAACTGGCAGTTGTAACACATTTCCTCAA
>NW_019198374.1:0-591 GCF_002260705.1 Seriola dumerili
GTTCTGTTTGTGTAGCTACACCATTTAGAACAGACACGTGGAACCAGTTTGTGTTAAATTTTGAACACACTCGTTTAAAAATTACAGACAGAAATGTCAAAAATGTTACAACCATCTCTGCTCTCCCTTACCGCAAAAACACTGGGAAATGCAGTGCTGCCAGATGTAGTTTCTCTGTGGACCTTTAGGTCCCACTGGATCCGCCTCTAGTCTGGCTACATCCTCTGTATTAATTCTTCTGCACCACTTGATGCTGGTCTTAATGCTCCGTGACTGCTGAACCAAGATGAACTAAAATGTTCACCACCAGCAGAATGTAGTTTTTCACTCTCTCTCCCTCTCTCTCTCTGACTCTCTCTCCATGATGCAGTTTGTTCTTCATGTCTTCATGTCACAGACACCAGGGATACATGATGAGATTTAGGGCTGCAACTAATAATCATTGTTGACTTTATGGCCATATCCCATCCACTCTACACAGAATCCGAGTCTCTGTGGTGACCAGTCAGTGTATTTGACTCTGACCCACCTGGTCAGTGTTAAATACACATGTAATCATGTATAAATGTCTGTTCACTGAAAGACAAATCA
>NW_019198375.1:0-120 GCF_002260705.1 Seriola dumerili
ACAACATGTCTGTGGCTCTGACTGTCCCCGGTGGGGGGGGGCATAAAAATTAATAATAAATAATTAAAGAAGAACAGATACAATAGAATAAAATTTACAATTCAAAATTTACAACATAGA
>NW_019198376.1:0-4869 GCF_002260705.1 Seriola dumerili
TCTGTGCATGGCTGGAGATGGGGGGAATAAATAAGAAGAGTAAGAGTAAAAGTTTTTATTCTCTAAAGCAGTTTGTGTCACGTTTTGTATGAAAAGTGCAGCACTAATAAAGTCTTATTGATTGCTTGACCATGTTTAAATACAGTAAGTTTAAAAATACTGGAATCAAATTTAAATGAAATTATTTCTTGTAGATTTCTGTCTCCCCAAAGGTTGCGTAAGATCCCCAGAAAAAAAAGACAGGGGACGTAACCCAGAGGAAATGCTGTAGATGAACCAACATGTGATTTGCTTGGTCCACCATTAAAAAATATAAAGGATATTCATTGTGTAAAGAAACACCAACAAACAGCCAGTCAGCACAAAACTGAGAAGTCGCGCCCTCGACCAAATCAATTTCAGGCATCTTCACCGGCCCTCATGATAAGTCTCTATGAAGCTTGTGGCCCCGAACTCAGATTGAACAACAGAAGTTCTCACTCCACTGAGCGAACAGCCAGCGAGCGCTCGCCAGCACCACTGCTCTCCTGCTCCGTCGTCACCATGACGACTCTGCTGTTGGCCTCTGCTCTTCATCTGCCGCCCCTGCTCCTTACCATGCTTCCTGCAGTTCCCTCTGGTGAGTGCAGCTCACTGTTGTGGTTCAGAGGTTTATACGTCTCTTATTTACCACGCAAGTGTCCAAACGGTGTCACGGTTGTTTAGATTATTTATTTCTGTGGTTATACTTTACTTCAAAGTATAAAATTCAATTTATTCAGTCTATATGAAGGAATATTAGGAACGATCTGACTTCCATCCACCTGTGTTGTGAACAGGGGTGGACTGGCCATCTGGCATACCGGGCATCGTCCCGGTGGGCCGTTGACCCAATGTGGGCCGGTCCGGTCCGCTATGTTTTTTTGTTTTGTTTTTTTTTTCTCTAAATTCCCTCCAATTGGACCGGCCGATTGGCTACAGAGGGCTAGCAGTGTGTTGCCAGCATCAACACATATTATTGGTCTATTGTTTGTCATTGTCAATCAATCATGGGCTGACAGGCTCAGAGAACCCTGACAGTGCTGTCAATCACAAGACAAACCAGGGTGGGGCGGGACCTCATTGCATGGGCGGGAGTCGCGGGACGGGCTGCTGCTGAGCTGAAAATGGATAAGCAGAAGAAACGCCCGGGTGGCGCTGAAAAACTGCGACTTAAAAAGCTGAAGTCTCTGGAGGTGGAGGCTGCTAAATATCCTAAATTGACGGACCTATTTGGTCCCGGGTACTACCCCAGCAGGTGCTGCTGCGCCGGGAGACGAGCGAGTGGAGGCATACATGGTAAGTAACGTTAGCCTGGGGCTGGCTAGGCTACATTTTTGAGACGTCCAAAACAAAATAGAAAACGTTTTTACATTGAATGTGATGTGACCTAATTAACTGCATAGTCCTACTTGTGACAACATATTAGCCCAGAGTTGAAGGGCTGTGAATGTTGGTAGTTGTGGTTGATTTTGTTTAAATATGCCGAATTGTGATATTATGGGTTATTATTGTTCAGATGATTTAGCTAAGCTAGCTAAAAGCTGCTAATGTCAGCCGTCTCTTGTTGCCATAGCAACAGTAAACATTCACATGGACCAATGAGCTGTAAGTAGAGATGCAGAATCAAGATGTATTGTAAATACAGATGAGATTCTTTGAATTTTAGCACAAATTACAAGTAAACCTATAGGAAATAATTAGTTTAATTTGCAATATTTTCCATTGAATTTATTGTAATCTTTCAATTAATGTATTGTTTACTGAGGTGATAACTATTTCATAATTTGTGTGTAACTTTAATTTCTGTGTAAATGTGTTACTACTACTGTAGTTTTCAAATGGCTGTGTATAGTGCTGTCTTGGGCATTTTCAGGTATTGTCACAAAGATCTGACTTTTTTGCATTGGAAAACACTAGTAAGTGTCATAATGAAAACGTGGCAAAGCCACTAATGTTACGCTCGCGAATGTTTCGTTCAATATGAACTAATCTTTTATCTTGTACATTATTCTGTGGTTTTACAGACTAAAAACTGAAAGGGTAGCATAAGGGTTCTTCCCGTTAGTCTCGTCCCACCCCTAGTCATGACATAATTTCTGTTGTGATTTGACACTATAATGAATAAAGATTGATTGCTTTATTGCTATAGCTGTCAATTTTAGTCCTCGAGTTCATAGTTAAGTGCTTTATTTGTTAACTGCTATCAAGGAATATGACTCTCCTTTGTAGTATGCATGAGAGAAGATGCCGCGAGATTAGTGGACTTCTATGCAGTGTCCGCTGATAATGTAGTGGGCTGGTCTGGACAGAAAACGCCAGGGCTGAATTTTTGTCCCAGTCCACCCCTGGTTGTGAATGATTGTTTTTGATTCTTGGAGCTGACCAATGAATGGGCTTGACTCGGCTACGGACTCTCCACCTGTAACGCCTAACGAGCTCAGGTGCTGAAGTTACACCTCGTTCAAAATGCCACTGTTTGTACCTTTCTTATAGAGTTGTTCATAGTGGAACAGCGTCCTCGTTAGTCGTAGTAGTATTAATTGAAAACCGTTTTTACTCTTGTAACCACCTGTTATGTTGCTAGCTTGTTATCTTCCAGTGTATTGGCTCTACCAGCTGCTAAAATGAAGCTGCTTGTTCTTACACAGCTGATTTTAAATGTGGCCTTGAAGCTTGTACAGCACTTTGGTGAACCTGTTATTGTTTTGAAATTGGCTTAATAAACAAATGTGACAGACTGTATCTTGTATCTAAGTCAACATTAGCAGAATGAACATGTTGCTATGAGCAACTAACAAAAAGCCCACACTTCCGTCGGAGCAACATAAGAAATAAAACTTGTTGATTTCTAACTGCACTGTATAGGCCTGACAATGTTTAGTAACCTGTGTTGCAGGGGGGCACTAGGACCCATGAAGACCAATGGAAGAGCAGCAGCCAATTAAAGAGCATCAGCAAACTGATAATTAAGCCACTGGGGAGCAGGTGTGTCAGACTCCCTTCAGAGTCTGGACTGTCTGCTCCTCGTTGTGCTGCTCCCAAATTGTTTGTTCTGTGAACTGGTGGCTTAGGTCTTGATTAAATAAAATGTAAATTCAAATTGTAAAGGCAAAACAGCCCAAATATAAGGTTTATTAAACCATTTGATTCATGCATCTCCAGAAATAAAGTAACAGCATGGCTACAGGTCCACAGAGAAGTAAAGTTTCTCAAAACGTCATCGACCGCTCTTCTGCGTAGATAGATGTTTGATAATAATGTTGCTTTCAAAGGCTGTGGATGAGAATTGTTGCACAAACCTCTTTGCGCCTTTGTGACTTCCGCTTGAGTTAGTGAGAATGTGTCATGATTCAGAGCTGTCATTCTCTGAGAAAGCTGGACTCATTACGAGCGATGGAGGAAATCTATGTCAACGTTGAAGACATCAAACCTTCAATAAGTCAGACAGGTAAAAACATTCAGACAATGAGACTGAGAATAAATTTGTGTAATCATCTGTTGTTACTGTGTTTACTCACTGGTCTTTTCTCTGTTCAGGTCCCAGGAGCTCTGAGAGGAGATTTCATGGAGCTGTTGTTCTCTCTCTGAGTCTGCTGAGTGTTCTCCTGCTGGCTGGGCTCAATGTCCTCAGTGTGCACTGTGAGTCTGGTTTCATGTTGTGTTGCCCTGCCTTTTACGCTCTTATTGCCCCCTTCATGTACTCTTAATTGCTGCTTCGTTGTGACATCACAAAGTTACAGAAGTCCTGACGGCTGGTTTTAAGGCTCAGTTTCTGAATACAGGCTGTGTGCGTTTCTCTGTGGACTGAGGCTTTGATACTTTCACAGTATTAATATAGAACCTAGACCTGATCTATAATCAAACAAAACATGGAAATCTCACTTTATACAGTATGGAACCTTTAAGTGAAAAGTGTCATATAAAAAGTTAAATACTGATTTTAAAAAATAGGAATTTTTACCAAGGTAGTAGATATGTATATTCAAGCAGTTAAAACAGCAAATCTGTGTAAGTAGAGCTTTGTATCTTGTGTTAAGTAAACAAGTCTCTTTTGTTTTTAGTTTTGAAATAATACATGTGTTAATACTTTTTTTTACCATGTACATTAAGATTGTGCAAAGGGCCTTTGCTTGTGTGACTGAATGTGTGACAAATAAAGAGAGAGAGAGACGTACACTCACATTTACTGCTTTGGGTAATTTAGACTCATCAATTCACCGAACTAGTGAGAACCCTTTCTTACTTCATACCTAATAGCACAGTGAATTGATTTCCATGTAACTGTAAAGAACTTTAGACTGTTGTACTTTATCATTTCACTAAGCATCAAATTGTTGAGACCACAAATTTCCCGTTGCGGTTGCAAATCATTTGTATCAACCCACATATCAATATATATCTTATGCACTTAAATTGTGCTCTAATCTTATGCGTTCATGTGCTTAGTATTACAGCATATACTTGTGTTTCTTCCAAGTTCTGTGGAAACAGTGATAGAGGTGTGACTAGGAATGTGTTAACTCTGCGTACCAGAAGTCAGCTGACCAGGATAAGAGTTCTGGGAGAGGGGCCAGAGATTGTGAAGCATAGTTATTGAGAGAGGGACTGCTTCCTAAGAACTTGATAATCATATTACGCAGGGATCAGAAATTCTTTGATCCACTCCACAAAAGGTATGAATTGGAGACACTCGGGGTGCAACTGTCAGCAGATACTTTGTCATCCAGCGCTTGTTTAAATGAACTATACTCTGAATTGGCAAGACTGTCTCAAGAATAATCTTTAAACTACTACACCGTTTTAAGATGTGGGATGGTTCTTATCTGTTTTTTTTTTGTTTTTTTTTTA
>NW_019198377.1:0-130 GCF_002260705.1 Seriola dumerili
TCGGCTCCACCTGGAGTTTTTCTTTTTTCTTTTTTTTTTGTTTTTTGTTTTTTACAACATAACTGTCCTTGGGGAAAAAAAAAGTATGACGTTACCTGTCTGTATATTGAAACCTGCAGAGGTACACTTA
>NW_019198378.1:0-103 GCF_002260705.1 Seriola dumerili
AGATTAATGATGATGTTGCCTGCTGAACATCATTATATATATTACATATTATATTTTTATGACTCTCTTCTCTGTTGTAAGGCCTGTGAAATACTGAGACCAT
>NW_019198379.1:0-106 GCF_002260705.1 Seriola dumerili
TTGTCTTTTCGTAAGTTCTTATGAATTCTCCTTTTTTTTTTTTTATTAATTATTAAAAATGCACATATATATATATGAACAAGCATGAACACAGTAAATGGGCAAA
>NW_019198380.1:0-304 GCF_002260705.1 Seriola dumerili
ATCCCAAAGCCTGTCAGTATATGTTGATATTATAAACAGCAGAGGCCAAAGCTCCTAGAATGAGAAGACATGACATGTTTTAAAATGAATAAGGAAAACATATAAAATTATATATGTATGTTGTTACGTTGTTTTTAATAAACTTGCATATATAGAGTAAATTAAATGTATATTGTTAACATATATACTTGCAACATGCTATATCATATAAAAATTTCCTCCTAGATATTTTGATATATGTACATAAACAAATATTAATATGGGTATTTCGTATATGGTAATATATCCCCTTATAGGTGACATA
>NW_019198381.1:0-101 GCF_002260705.1 Seriola dumerili
AACAGAAAAAGACAACATTCATTGGACACCCACTACAGCTAAACTGATCTTTGAAAACTGGTTACAACAACTAAATTTACAATAACCTGTAAGGCTAACCC
>NW_019198382.1:0-177 GCF_002260705.1 Seriola dumerili
GGGCAGTGATGTGGAACCTTGCCATTTGGTGGATCCGGGTGAAGGGTGTGCGGAGGTCTTCTTTTGAGGGTGGCATCATTAAGGTGTGAGGATAGTAGTTCTGTTGATGATTTTTTCTTGTGGAAGTTCAGTGGATGGGTTGAGATGAAGGAATGTAGATCAGTGGCGCTGGCTGGG
>NW_019198383.1:0-204 GCF_002260705.1 Seriola dumerili
GACGATTGTATTTAGGCTTCAAACATCATAAAGTGGTGTATTCTGTAGTAATCAAAAAGACAATGTAAAAATTTCATTGGCTTTTTGTGGAGGGAACCAGTGCGATGCTGACATCCAGGTTGTCCATGCAGCACTGCCTTCTGTTCAATTTAGATAAATCTCATGATGCATTATGGTACATCTACCGTGGGCACTTACCAAAGG
>NW_019198384.1:0-146 GCF_002260705.1 Seriola dumerili
AGAAACTCACTGTTCCTTTCTGCAGTCAGACAGCTGAGTTTCTGTCCAGTTCATTTCATGTATATCTCAGATCACAGATCAGTCTGAGGTCCCAGTCTGTCCTATATCAGAAAAACCAAACACACAACTCACTTTAACTAACTGAG
>NW_019198385.1:0-183 GCF_002260705.1 Seriola dumerili
ACAATTTTTTCTCATTTTTGCCATACCATACTATCTTATTTTTCTTACTTTATGGCTTTAATATACAATGACGTCTTTATATCTTAGTATATTGTAACGTTTTTTGATATTTTTATGCCTTAAAACACTATGCCATTTTTTGTACTTTTGCCATACTATACTATGTCGTTTTTTCACTTTTTT
>NW_019198386.1:0-101 GCF_002260705.1 Seriola dumerili
TTATTAGAATCAGTCTTTAAATACTAAGAGGACTCTGCAGCAGCTGTAATGTTATTATTATCATTCTGACAGTAAGAACCAGGTGTTCAGGGATGAACAGC
>NW_019198387.1:0-111 GCF_002260705.1 Seriola dumerili
ACAACTGCAGAGTAGTGCTCTGCATTACTGTGGCATTACTCGGGACCAGCTGCCGGATCTTCCCGTAGTCCTTGACGATCAGAGTCCATCTTGTCGGTGCGTAACTGCCCT
>NW_019198388.1:0-100 GCF_002260705.1 Seriola dumerili
CCAGCTATAGCACAACGTCAAAGATCTTCAGGTGGGACAATGTTTTAATGTATGACTCATTAGTCATGTATTAGTTATGTAATGTATGTTTTCATTGTTT
>NW_019198389.1:0-172 GCF_002260705.1 Seriola dumerili
TTTCTTTATTAAAACCATTCATAAATGGTTAAAAATATCTTTAAAAAAAGTTAAAAAAGAACTAAAATAAAATTAATAAAAAACTAATAAAAGAATAAAAGAATAAAAAAAATTAAAAAGACAGAGAAAGGACCCAAAACACAGGGAGGCAGCGGGAGTTTTGATTATTATA
>NW_019198390.1:0-109 GCF_002260705.1 Seriola dumerili
TAAATAAAAGTAAATGAAAAAATATGAAGTATGTTTGGGGTTTTTTTTAAACACAAGGAAAACAAACTATATATACTGCATGCAGAAATATAATAAACAGGGAGCACAT
>NW_019198391.1:0-135 GCF_002260705.1 Seriola dumerili
GCTCAGAGTGAGCTGCTCCACCGTCGCCATCTTGGCAGCTTCTGACTCCGCCCCCTAACTCCCAGCTAATCCAAAAAGTGTCAAAAAGGTGTGTGAACCTGGTTTTAGTATATTCACCTGTCACTCAAAGAGGCC
>NW_019198392.1:0-162 GCF_002260705.1 Seriola dumerili
TTTTTTTCTTTTCTTTTGTCAATTGCAACACCTGACATTGGACTTTGGAACACTAAAGCTCAAATCTAAATGACATCAGGCTCAATGACGGGAATCATTTCACGATAATGTATTTCTCTGATTTTTAGCAGAGGGAAATAACAGATTTGGAGGCAAAAAAAC
>NW_019198393.1:0-109 GCF_002260705.1 Seriola dumerili
ACTGTGATATTAACAGGGATGTTAATTTTGGATAGCAAAAAATACGCTTAAAACAAAATGTGCTTACCGGAAAAAAAAAACTGAACCGCCGATTCCTCTGAGTGTCTTT
>NW_019198394.1:0-106 GCF_002260705.1 Seriola dumerili
TTACTATAGTATGATATTTTTTGACGTTTTTATGCCTTAATATACCTAAACATTTTTTGACATTTTAATGTCTTACTATACTATGACGTTTTATACCTTACTATAC
>NW_019198395.1:0-197 GCF_002260705.1 Seriola dumerili
GCCTCCCACAGGCAGAAAATCCAGCACGTTTGCATTCTTCTTCTTTGGCAATTTCGGACGGCTCTGCCTGAGGCACGGATTATGATACAGCGCCACTACATTGCCGAAATTTGATGGAAGCGGCCGCCTCGCAATTCTCTATGCAGGAAAAAACCCTGCAGTTATAAAATCAGGATTTGACCATAGGCGGTCCAGAC
>NW_019198396.1:0-104 GCF_002260705.1 Seriola dumerili
CAGAGGCCCAAGTTCATTTTTACCTGTTAAAGCTAGACTATTAAAAACTAAAAAAAGAAATTAAGTCATGACTTAAAAAGCAAACCTTTTCTCAGTTCAGTACA
>NW_019198397.1:0-261 GCF_002260705.1 Seriola dumerili
TTCAAAGTCCTGCTTCATTTATAATGAAACACATTTAGTGTCAAAAGCATGAAGAGCACAACAGTTAATCAGATCTACTGTTAAAGGACATGATCAGCCACAAATAACTGAGCAGCACATTTAAACATCAGACATATATCAATAAAACAGAAACCAACAGCCTCAGAAAACTTCAGTCTCACTCTTCACAATCATTTGAACTCAACTTCCAAACACTTTCAAATGTAAAGACTAAATGTGAAAACATTTCTACAGCAGGAT
>NW_019198398.1:0-100 GCF_002260705.1 Seriola dumerili
CTCTCTGGATTGTCAGGAAGCTTCTGACTCTCTCCTCGTGTCACTCTGATCAGATCTTCATACAGGATGAGCCCTGGATGAGCAGAGTTTGGGTCCAGAA
>NW_019198399.1:0-141 GCF_002260705.1 Seriola dumerili
AAAATATAAGGCAGCAGGATTCTTTACAGGGCTGCTGTACTGTATAGTCTACTAAATGTTATGACCGCCTATCTCACATTATGAGCAGTTCTTATGTTAGCCTAAACAAGCTAAACTTAGCCATTGTGAACATTATAAATT
>NW_019198400.1:0-123 GCF_002260705.1 Seriola dumerili
TTAAAAGAAAGGAAAAGAAGGAAGAAGGGACAGTTGTACAACAGACAGGTAGCCAACCACCCACTGATGAACCACTGGAAGTACTCTACCAGTGAGAACATATAACATAAATCTGAGCCTAAA
>NW_019198401.1:0-134 GCF_002260705.1 Seriola dumerili
TGTGATATTGTGTGGTGGAGGTTTTGAAAGAGACTATCCCACCACTTTACTTTTTGAAGGACTACATCATACGACCAACTGATTTTCCAAAAGCGCATTTCAGATCAGTTTCAGAGCTTCCAGGTAGCCATTGA
>NW_019198402.1:0-183 GCF_002260705.1 Seriola dumerili
CCCCCCCCCACACACACACACCCACCCCTTCACATTTATGGAGAAGCAGTGGAGAGTGTGGACAGGCTGAAGTTCCTTGGAGTCACTCTGACAAACCACCGTACATGGACCTCCAACACCTCAAGCCTGGTTAAAAAAGCTCAGCAGAGACTGTGGTTCTTGAGGAAGCTGCAACAAGCCAAA
>NW_019198403.1:0-251 GCF_002260705.1 Seriola dumerili
TCCTCCTTTAAAATCAGGACCCTCAAGGCTGATATCTACTTCTGGAGATTTAATGTTTGGGAGTGACACATCACTTTTGACTTCAGGTCCTTGAATATCAACATCAACTCCCTTTGCTTTAATTTTAGGAAGAGAGATATTAATTGAGGGCATGTGAAACTTGCCTCCTTTACCACTGTACCCATCAATGTCAATATCCATGTCTGGCTTTGCTTTTGGAAGTGAAATATCAACAGTTGGCATTTCAATTT
>NW_019198404.1:0-160 GCF_002260705.1 Seriola dumerili
CTTGACACGCTGGAGGTTGTCGATCTGCTCTCCCAGCTCAGCAACGCTGTCAGCCTGCTTCTTGCGAAGAGCAGCAGCAGTGGCTTCATGCTGCAGAGTGGACTCCTCAAGGTCACGACGGAGCTTCTGGAACTCAGCCTCACGCTTCTTGTTCATCTCA
>NW_019198405.1:0-246 GCF_002260705.1 Seriola dumerili
TGAGTCTGTGTTGTGTTGCTATTGGAGAAAATCCTGAGCGCTGATTTGTTTGGTGGTTAGCGAGGTGATACAAAACAACTTCAGCTTACAATACATTACATAGCCTGAAATACTTTCCATTTCCTGTCTCTCACAGAGAGGAGCTGGAGCTACAAGCTACAGTGTTAAAGCATTTGTAAATTCAGCTAAAAGTTTAGTTCATCAGTAGCTGAAACACCAAATAAACAGATTAACAATCAGAGAAAC
>NW_019198406.1:0-225 GCF_002260705.1 Seriola dumerili
TGCAGGTGTCACTGATTGTTACCATGGTAACACTGGTCTGAGACCTGAGTCAGTCTGGAGGTGTCTGTGTTTGTCACTCTGCCCCCCAGAGGTGAGAAGGTTTAATGCATCACTGACAGGTGAGTTCTCATCTGGGCAGTTTGACAGGAGGGAGGAGGAGGTCATGTGACTCTGCTCTCTTTACTGACACCCTCTGTGTGTGTGTGTGTGTGTGTGTGTGTGTGT
>NW_019198407.1:0-150 GCF_002260705.1 Seriola dumerili
ATATGTATATATACATATGTATGTATATGTATATATACATATAATGTCTTAAACGCCTCAAGACACTCAAAGTTGGTGTGTTAACACAGCATTTTATGTGGTCTTAGGACAGGAAAATTTGACTTATCAAAGCAGACATCAAAATAGACG
>NW_019198408.1:0-143 GCF_002260705.1 Seriola dumerili
GCACTCATTGCTTCGGAATCTTCTTTACAGGTGTGTAGTAGAGATCAAACCTTCATTTGAGCTCAACTACACGCCTGTGAAGTCCTGTGGCTGCATCTTGCAGAGCTGTGATGATGTCGCATGTAAACACCTGTACTCAAAAC
>NW_019198409.1:0-110 GCF_002260705.1 Seriola dumerili
ATTGATCAGTCTGTAATCCTGAGCATTTTAAATTTGAAGCTTACACTTTTGCACTGTATTCAGGTGTTTGATTTTAAATACAGTGGAAGGTAATTGGCCTTCATGGACTT
>NW_019198410.1:0-113 GCF_002260705.1 Seriola dumerili
ATCTACATATAGTATGGCAGAAAAATGCCAAAAAACGTCGCAGTATAGTATGGCATGAAATGTCAAAAAAACATCGTTGTATATTAAGACATAAAAGGTCATAAAAACGTCAT
>NW_019198411.1:0-685 GCF_002260705.1 Seriola dumerili
TAAATGACATTGAGTGAAGTAGTCCAGCCTGGCCCAATTCTGGACATCTACAGACAACCAGAACTAGTTGAAAACAGACGTTCTGACAGGCCACAATCTGGACATCTATATGACAGCCTGAATTAGTCGTTAAATGACACTGAGTAAAGATGTTCAGCCTGGCCCAATTCCGGACATATACCAAAATTAGTTGAAAGCAGACGTTCCGACAGGCTGCAATCTAGAAATCCAGTGATGAACTGAGTTAGTATAGAATTCTGAGAGGCTATCATTCAGACATATTGATAACCATAATCAGTTGGTACTAATGCTGAGACTTTAAGGTTGACCATATCAGACAGATCATGCCACAATCTGAATGTATACTGACAAGCTAGTTGAGAAAGAGGACATCCATTTTGACCAAAAAGATCAAAGAATATGCCAGACGGACAGGGAAAGGCTGGCTGACTGGCTGACTGGCTGGCTGGCTAGTGAAATTGTCCTGACAGCTATTGGTACCTTTGTTTCCTGGATCACAGATTACCTGACAGAAAGGCCAGAGTTTGTCAGGTTGGGGAACTGTGTTTCTGGGACATTAATAAGAAGCACGGGGGCTCCACAGGGGACTGTCCTGGCTCCATTCCTGTTCACATTGTATACTGCGGACTTCAAATACAACTCTGAGTCCTGCCACATCCAGAAA
>NW_019198412.1:0-108 GCF_002260705.1 Seriola dumerili
GATCTCTCTCCAGGGCTCCTCACCCTGTGATAGTGAGTCGTGATGACCTTAGTTTTCTCAACCGATGCGCATCCATCCACTGCACCACAGCACATGATGCACTGTCCA
>NW_019198413.1:0-160 GCF_002260705.1 Seriola dumerili
AGACTAAACACCTTGTCCTGTTACCTGTGTTCTGCTTTTTGTGTCCTAAAACTAGAACTGAACAAACAGCTACACTACTAAATGACTGTCTTTCTCTTTTGCCCCAAAACACCTGGAAAAAAGATCGTTCTTTCATGCAGATGTGGAATTATAACCTCTG
>NW_019198414.1:0-114 GCF_002260705.1 Seriola dumerili
CTCTCCCATACAGCTTCTCCTTGTGCAAGGTGCGCTGAGTTGTTGAACGATGCACAGTGACACCATCTGCAGCACGATGATGTTGTAGGTCTTTGGAGGTGGTCTGTGGGTCGT
>NW_019198415.1:0-114 GCF_002260705.1 Seriola dumerili
CTCCCCCACTCCTCTTAACACACCTCTCTCCTGAAGTAGACCCGGACAACTCAGACTCATCTCAAGAAGACCCCCCAACACCATCCGACCATAACTCCACACAACCTTCAACAA
>NW_019198416.1:0-495 GCF_002260705.1 Seriola dumerili
CTGTCTTTATAAATACCAATTTACATGAGGGAGGTGGCGTACGCATCATTTATACATCTGGCCCCTGGAGTCAGACCATTAAAACCAGAGGATCCTACCTGGTTGTCTGTCAGGTGAAGTATCGTTTTCTTATAGGAGATGATGTCAAAGTCCAGAGCCTTCCACACAGCGTGACCGAGCAGATCCCCCACCTTCTGCTTCTTTGTGATCACCACCAGGTACATACCTGACACACACAGGTGGTGATGAGACACACAGCACACAGCTGGAGTCCAGCTCTCTAACAGCTGATGGCTGCGATCTTCCTGCTGAACTCACCTGCCACCAGACGTATAGTCCCCATGAGTCCACATACTGGCCTGGTCTCGGCTGATGCAGGGATGTCCCTCCTCACTGAGGACACAACAACAGTTATCAGGACTTTTACTGACTTCAAGAATGACACACCTGACTGATCGAATACAACAATATTAAGTGGAGCTCGCAGCAGCAGCA
>NW_019198417.1:0-124 GCF_002260705.1 Seriola dumerili
CACTTCAATGGTTTCTTATGATCCAGTCTAGATTCTTTGCATCAATTATGAAACAGAAGAATGAATTAACAGAATATTTGCTGCATGGAATAACAAACTTTTGAAGACAATGAAGTGCTGTGTA
>NW_019198418.1:0-101 GCF_002260705.1 Seriola dumerili
CCAGCAGCAGAATTCACCAGGACATGTATGCAAATTCAAGAACTCACCCATCGAGGTCATGTGTCAGGCTAACTTTAATTACCACTTTTCACATTAGCGTT
>NW_019198419.1:0-123 GCF_002260705.1 Seriola dumerili
GTCATTTTTGTTAAGTCTCTTTGTAGTTGTTTTGCGTCTATTTGGAGTGATTCTGTGAAGTAAACACACAATGTGAATATGTTGTATGTCAATAGTTAGTAGATGAGAGCTTAAACAGTCAGC
>NW_019198420.1:0-161 GCF_002260705.1 Seriola dumerili
CACACTGCTCTCTATGATTATCTTTCAGCTGTCTTCTTGAACTGAACTCAGAGCGGGGGCCGCTGCCTGGAGGAAAAACGTGCTGGCAGACGACATCATACATCTGTAGCTAGTGTGGCCAACCCAAAAGGATTGACACTGACCACACTCACATTGCAGGT
>NW_019198421.1:0-112 GCF_002260705.1 Seriola dumerili
GCGTGTTGTTGTGTGGCTTTTTGAGTGTGTGTACATGTCGTTCTATAATTGTGAGGACAAATTTGGGTAAAACCCATTATTGTGAGGTCATTTTGGTCGGTCCTGACAACTT
>NW_019198422.1:0-131 GCF_002260705.1 Seriola dumerili
CCATCAGATTCCTGTGAACTCACACTCGATACAAACACAATGAACAGAGAAATCAAACTGTCTGACAACAAGAGGAAGGTGATACTTGTGAGGGAGGATCAGTCATATCCTGATCATCCAGACAGATTTGA
>NW_019198423.1:0-132 GCF_002260705.1 Seriola dumerili
TGGCCACTTACCTTCTCAATAAGCTCAATGCAGGCAGCCAAGTCCATACCAAAGTCAATGAACTCCCATTCAATGCCTTCTTTCTTGTACTCCTCTTGCTCCAAGACAAACATGTGGTGGTTGAAAAACTGT
>NW_019198424.1:0-141 GCF_002260705.1 Seriola dumerili
GTTCATGATGGATGAGGGGGAATTTGCTTTTTTAGGTTTCTGCAGGAAGTAGAGGTGCTGCTGGGCTTTTTTGGTGAGGGCTGTGGTGTTGATGGACCAGGCCAGGTCATCAGCGATGTGCACCCCAAGAACTTAGTACTG
>NW_019198425.1:0-141 GCF_002260705.1 Seriola dumerili
TGAAACAATATCCTTAGGAAAGCCATGGATACGAAACACTTGAGTTATCATAATTTCAGCAGTTTCTTTGGCAGATGGCAGCTTGGGCAAAGCAATGAAATGAGTCATCTTAGAAAATCAGTCCACCACTGTGAGGACAGT
>NW_019198426.1:0-133 GCF_002260705.1 Seriola dumerili
TTATTTTCTTTTATTGTTGAAAGGGATTTGAACAGATTCTTCTTTTGTTGTGTAAATAAATTTGTACTTACCGTCCCTCGCTCCTTGAGTCGAACCAGTAACTAATTAACTAGGTTACATACTACCCCGTTAC
>NW_019198427.1:0-240 GCF_002260705.1 Seriola dumerili
GGGCTTACTATATTATGATGTTTTCATGCCTTTCTATACTTTTTATGGCTTACTATACTGTTTCATTTTTATAACTTTTTATGCCTTTCAATATTATGATGTTCATATGCCTTACTATACTGTCATTTGTATGACTTTATGCCTTTCTATACTGTGACGTTTTTATGCTTTAACATACTATGATGTTTTTAAGCCTTACTGTACTATGTTGTTTTCATGACTTTTTATGCCTTATTATAC
>NW_019198428.1:0-109 GCF_002260705.1 Seriola dumerili
ATAGTAACAATGTAGGATATGTTACGGCTAAGAGAAGTGTATTCTAAAGTCTTGCAACATTACTATGGGTAAACATAGCCAATTGGCAGTGGTGGGATTTGAACCCACG
>NW_019198429.1:0-146 GCF_002260705.1 Seriola dumerili
CTCCAACACACACATGGTTTAGATTAATGTTTTACACAAACAGAAGCAGGATTTGCCAGCAAACAGAAACTAATTTTATGTACAAACAAATGTTGAATATTGCAAAGCCATGATTGGAAAGTGAAATATTGAAGATGAATTAGTAT
>NW_019198430.1:0-267 GCF_002260705.1 Seriola dumerili
TTTGATTTGGAGAGGAGGAGACCTCTGTGGGATAATAATCCCATACTATGTCATACTATGTATTTATTATTGTTTTGATTGAGAGACTCCTAGTGGCAGAAAATTACATATTGTACATTTAACAGTAGCCTATTTATCATTTCCCAACCAATCCCACAACCTGGACAACAGGTGTGATACGACCCATAGGCGTGTCTCCTAAAATAGTGCCCTAGGCGGCAGGTGTACTGGACCTTGGTTGTCATGGCTACTACAATACAACTCTCA
>NW_019198431.1:0-121 GCF_002260705.1 Seriola dumerili
TGTTTAGAGGTTTCATATTTCAGGTAATATTTAAAGTTCAAGTTTTTTCACTGTATCCGGACATTTGTTTTTACTGTAAAACGGCTCAAAATGATCACAGCATATTTGTAAGAGATTGAAA
>NW_019198432.1:0-162 GCF_002260705.1 Seriola dumerili
AAAATGCCATAAAAACATCATAGTATGGCAAGGCATGAGGCAAAGTAATATAATTAGTAATAAGAATGCCAAAAAACTTCAAAATATAGTATGGCAGAAAAATGCCAAAATCGTCAAAGTATTGTATGGCATGAAATGTCAAAAATACATCATAGTATATTA
>NW_019198433.1:0-197 GCF_002260705.1 Seriola dumerili
CAAGTGTGTGTGTTTGTTTGTGTGTGTGTGTGTGTGTGTTTCAGTGTAACCCGTAACTACCTGGACTGGCTGACCAGCATGCCCTGGGGCACCAACAGTGAGGAGAACTTATCACTGGAGAGAGCCAAAGCTGTTCTGGAAGAAGACCATTACGGCATGGATGATGTTAAGAAGCGCATATTGGTTAGCAAACACAC
>NW_019198434.1:0-284 GCF_002260705.1 Seriola dumerili
GTATCGTATCGTATCGTATCGTATCGTATCGTAACGTATTGTATCGTATCGTATCGTAACGTGGCATATGGTATCATATTGTATCGTATCGTATCGTATCGTAACGTAACGTAACGTATCGTATCGTATCGTATTGTATAGTAACGTATCGTAACGTATCGTAACGTATCGTATCATAACGTAACATATCGTAACATATCATATCGTATCGTATCATATCGTATCGTATCATTTCGTATCGTATTGTATCCACCTATTAGCTCTGGAGCATTTTTCCATTTTTG
>NW_019198435.1:0-104 GCF_002260705.1 Seriola dumerili
ACAGACAGACAGACAGACAGACAGACGTGTTGTATCGTGTTCAGATGGAGGACTGTAGATCTACATCACACAGAACACACACACACACACACACACACACACAC
>NW_019198436.1:0-126 GCF_002260705.1 Seriola dumerili
TGATGAGCACGAATATAACCTCACCACAAGTAGGTTAGAACTGCATCATAAGTAGCTAAACAAAAAAAACGCAGTGTCCTGGTGTCGGAACAAAAACGCCAAACACAAGAAAACACTACTAAGAAT
>NW_019198437.1:0-112 GCF_002260705.1 Seriola dumerili
CACTAGCATTAGCAAACTCTGTGTTCTGTAAATAAAGTTCAAAAAACAAAAACATATGAAAATCATGATTTTTTGATATCTGATATGCATTTTATTTCTAGGTGTGGAATAA
>NW_019198438.1:0-140 GCF_002260705.1 Seriola dumerili
CTCTCTCTCTCTTCTCCTCCCTTTCTTCCGCTCTTTTCTCCCTCTCCTCTCTCTCCCGGAGCTCCCTGAGGAATGTGAGCCACTCGCACTCGCACTTACTCTTAGCTGGAGACTTAACTACTTGCTCTGAATGAGAGTCC
>NW_019198439.1:0-101 GCF_002260705.1 Seriola dumerili
CCAGTAAGGCCTGAAAAGTAAAGAAAACTACAGAGTATATCATGGCAAAAAAAGTGAAAAAGCGACATAGTATACTATAGCAAAAAAGTGAAAAAACGACA
>NW_019198440.1:0-125 GCF_002260705.1 Seriola dumerili
GTAGAAACAGTCTCTTACTGTGAGTCTGTGGGTCCAGGTCCATTATTGAAGTATGGAGGAAAGTCTTTGGACTGGTCACTCTTCACAGACGGACAGATGGATCCTGGAGACTCTGCTCTCAGTCT
>NW_019198441.1:0-267 GCF_002260705.1 Seriola dumerili
ATAAGCATATTTCCCCAAATTCTGAGCCATAAGACTCTTCTGCATTCAGCTGTGTTATTTGCAACTTGGTACAAACTAACTTCTGCTTATGTTTCCAGTGTGTGAGTGTTTGTCACGGCAGAGTGTTAAGCTTCAGATTAGATCTTTGAACTCTAGATAGTACACTTTTTAAGGAGCATTAGAGTGAGAAGTTGTTCCTACAGTATTTGTAGGACGGCCCTATTAGAAATAACACTTGTCTGTGTATCCACTTGGAAAAAAAAAAAA
>NW_019198442.1:0-103 GCF_002260705.1 Seriola dumerili
ATTTTATTAATTTTCTTCAGAATTTTGGACGTGAAATATTATAGTTTTGAGAGGATGAAGTCACAAATGACCAAGTAAAGGTTTGTCTTGGTTACTCTTGGTA
>NW_019198443.1:0-122 GCF_002260705.1 Seriola dumerili
AAGGCTGGCAGAGAATGGAGTGACCACACACACACACATATATACATATAGATATATATCTATATATATATATATAGACAATGTGGTGTCACATCAAATATTTCTGGTAGCCTATAGCAAAA
>NW_019198444.1:0-124 GCF_002260705.1 Seriola dumerili
CATTTTCAGGGCTGCTTTGTGGTCAGCGACGGGAACAGAGACTAACGGGTGTTTTGCTAATCAACAATGCGCAACAGACTTTTTAAAATCTTTTATTTATCCCATTTTCGTTACTTCCTGCATC
>NW_019198445.1:0-160 GCF_002260705.1 Seriola dumerili
GTTTCACCTCTTTCAACACTGTCAGATGTTGAGTATTCCACATTTTGTCTCGAGGAACTGTTTGATGACAACAGAGCAGATTCGCCAGATTCTCTTACTTCACGGGTTGAAAGCACAAAAGTAACTGTGATTGCATCCCAACCACTGTCTGCTGGAAGAC
>NW_019198446.1:0-116 GCF_002260705.1 Seriola dumerili
TAAGGGGCATATTTCATTATTTTCTGGGATTTTTCACAACAAGTGATCAATCAGTTATTGAGTAAATGAAAAGCAGATAAATAAACAATAAAAAAATAATCATTAGTTTCAGCCCC
>NW_019198447.1:0-104 GCF_002260705.1 Seriola dumerili
GATCTGGTTTTAATTTGACTTTAAAACACATTTTTGCCTCTTTTTTTTTTTTTTTTTACAGGATCTTCTGTGTTGATAATGTCGCCCTGAAGCCTGTCTTTTAA
>NW_019198448.1:0-103 GCF_002260705.1 Seriola dumerili
AAAAAGTCATAGTATAGTAAGGCATAAAAACGTCAAAATCTATCATAGTATAGTAAGGCATGACAACGTCAAAAAACGTCATAGTATAGTAAGGCATAAAAAG
>NW_019198449.1:0-117 GCF_002260705.1 Seriola dumerili
TTTTACCTCCCATCTGTAAGAGCCTCAGTTTCACCATCGTCTTTCTTCTCTGTCTGATCACTTGTGGTGGAGACAGTGTTTTTATATAAACTGATGGATTAAGGGAGAGTCTTCATC
>NW_019198450.1:0-105 GCF_002260705.1 Seriola dumerili
AGCCCTCAGACCACTAATGATTTCACACCGGGTCACTGTCGCAGTAAAGAGGGAAACTGTCTTATCAGTTTAATTTAACAGTAACGGTTTCCATGCGCTTAAATA
>NW_019198451.1:0-107 GCF_002260705.1 Seriola dumerili
CTATACTATGATATTTTTTAGGATTTATTATTAAAAAAATTATGATTTACTATACTATGACATTTTTCATGATTTATTATGACATTTTTTATGATTTACTAAACCAT
>NW_019198452.1:0-103 GCF_002260705.1 Seriola dumerili
CACTCAGCCACAAAGACACATTAGGAGGATTTTTAGATTTCCAATGTAGTAATATTTTTCTGCATGCTAGCAGTGTTGTGAAAGCGATGATGCTTTTATGTCT
>NW_019198453.1:0-112 GCF_002260705.1 Seriola dumerili
GAGAGAATTTCTTTTCTGAACTCCCATTCCCACTGATTGTACTCTTTGTTCAAGTTGTTATAGGCATGAGCTGCAAGAGTGTTTCTGAAGCTAAAAATGAAGTTCTCATATT
>NW_019198454.1:0-158 GCF_002260705.1 Seriola dumerili
CCACCTAGAGATATATAGTAATAGTGACAAGAAGGGCGCGTACCCACGCCAAAGCCAAAAGCTCCAACACATTAAAAAGAAAAAATTCCTGAATCCAAACATAAACTCCTTAGTGGAGGTAATAATAAGAAGAAAACTAATAATAATAATGGTAGAAA
>NW_019198455.1:0-172 GCF_002260705.1 Seriola dumerili
TATATCGACAGAGACCCACAGGTATCAATCAATCAATCAATACAATACCTCTGTTAGTATCATTTACAGTTCTGTAATGTTGATTGTTCTTTACAATAGTTTACTTATCATGTGTTGCCTCTTTTAAACTGTATTTAAATCTTATGGTTAACTCCTGACAGGAAATGACCGA
>NW_019198456.1:0-173 GCF_002260705.1 Seriola dumerili
GATAGATCTGTCAATAGAATTTTTTCAAGCAAAAATGTTATTTTTCTTTTCTTTATGTGATAATGAACTGAATATCTTTGAGCTTTGAAGACTTCGTATTGGGTTTCAGGAAAATTTCAACAAGAATTTTTCAATATTTTCACATTAAGTAGACTAAGAAAATAGTCAGCAGA
>NW_019198457.1:0-130 GCF_002260705.1 Seriola dumerili
TCCTGTCCTGTTAGCTGCCCTGTTAGCTGTACTGTAGCTGTACTGTAGCTAAACACTGTTAGCTGTACTGTAGCTGTACTGTAGCTCTACACTGTTAGCTGCCCTGTTAGCTGTACTGTAGCTCTACACT
>NW_019198458.1:0-104 GCF_002260705.1 Seriola dumerili
TCCCTGAGGGGGAGAAGAATGTTGCCACCTACAGCAAACACTTTGGTCCCAGAGTGACTCCTGACTTTAGAGAGAAAGTGGAGATAAAAGATGCTGGACTGAAG
>NW_019198459.1:0-316 GCF_002260705.1 Seriola dumerili
TTGCAGGACGGGAGTTGCATGGTGAGCATCTCCATGGTGGCATTGTCTATATCTATATCTATATCTAGAAAAATATTCACTACTGGCGGCTGCAGCCTAAAACTAGTGGCATCTCTGTCGTATTTTATTCTTGGGAAGAAAAACAGATAACGGTACGAATTCACAGAGGAAGTACAGAAATTGTAATGATTTTTACTGTTTGAAATCCAGAGCTATTGTCTAGTATTCAGTAGAAGATCTTCTTCTCTTTGATTGTGCTGTTTGTCATCCTATAGCATCACACAACATCATGTAGAGTGACATTCAAAATGTCACT
>NW_019198460.1:0-535 GCF_002260705.1 Seriola dumerili
CATTCATTCATTCATTCATTCATTCATTCAGCTTCATTCAGAGGAAGGCCAGTTTCATCAGAAACAGCTCATCACTAAACTTGTTTGCAAGTTCATGCATCATCTCCTCAAATAAAAACACCTGAACTTCCTCTCTGAGGTCAAAGAGCCGTGACAATGAGAGGCACCGCTCTTCTCTGAGGAACATCACTGCTGAATGTTTCGCTCCCATCTCAGAAAACAGCTGCGTGAACAACAGCGGTCCGAACCTGGTTTAGTTCAGGGCTGAGCTGCTGTGATGCTAACGCTTCTCTGGGGGTCCATTGCACATCTGACGAGACCCGCTTGATTAGAGCCGGCACCCAAGGATTCTGCGAGGATACTTAAAGATACTCAAGTCATACTCAAGTGTTTACATCACAGCTCTCAGATCAGTCTCAGCTCTTTCTTAATGACGCACCTCTTGACGTAGAGCAAAGACATCATTTGGTCCAAATGCTGAAAAATTGAAGTCTGATTTTTGAAATTCTTCAAATATCTTGTGAAAACAAACCTT
>NW_019198461.1:0-366 GCF_002260705.1 Seriola dumerili
CGTGGGTTTTTGATTCAACAAAAACAAATTCAAAAACTGGATAAAAATTAAAAGAATACATTGACATAAATGCACATTGAACATTTTTAAACATTTCAGGTATGAAATGATAATAGAACCAGTCATGTATCTTCTTTGCCAATTTAAGTTAATGAATTTAAAAGGTTTTCCCCACACATAGTAGTATGAGTTACTTATCTAGAAATACATTAACATGCAAATATAAGAGTTAGTTTATTATGTTGGAAAACAGACAAATTTAATATGGTCTGAATAATAATAAAGTCACAACTTTTCAAAATTTACCTGATAGTCTTTGATGAGTTCTTCTGCAGACTCTCCAAGGAACTCCATCAAGCAGCGGAT
>NW_019198462.1:0-118 GCF_002260705.1 Seriola dumerili
CTATTTTGCTGTTGTGTGAAAACATTAAAAACTTTTACTCCAATTTAAGCAAAAAATTGTCCAAAACATAAGATCATTTTATAAAAAACTAATTCATTAACTTAAAGGTCCCATATTG
>NW_019198463.1:0-3858 GCF_002260705.1 Seriola dumerili
AGACGGCTGATTTTGTTTCTTTATTCAGACAGTTATCAGATGAAAGTAATGTAGACATGTTGACACGATCACTTGTTGACAGTTTAAATGGCCCGTAAATTATTTTGTAACTGTAACTTTTTGGCCTCAAATTATTTATAGACCCAAAGAAAAACGAACTAATTCCAGACTCTGAAAAATTGAAAAAATAATTATTTGTTTTATTATCATATTGATTTCATGTATGTATAAAATACAGCTAAGCTCACACCAAAATACAGAGGTTAACATTTCCGCATGTGCTTCTAACATATAAAGTCTCATATACAGTCATACAAAGTCTCAAAATGTAAAGTGTAACATATCAACAAAACATAAAGAAAATCCATTATTTCTCACAAACAGGTCAAGTGTGAAATATAATCTTGGATAAATGTGACCAGTTTGCACTGGTTTTCAATTCAATCCCTGTTGTAAACTGTAATGGTAAAATATTTCTGAGTGTATTGGCAATCTGTTTTGGCTTGTCATTTTATATACATTATGTTACTTTTGGTGATTCACCTGTATGTCAAAGCTTAAACTCAAAATGTTCATAGCAGGGGGACTTATACCTCTGCGCACTCAAAATAAGTAAAAAGAAAATGTTAGTTGCACTATGATTAGTAACTTTTTTTTATTAAAGTTGCAAATACTGTACGAACATAATCTCAATCTGTAATTCGCTGGCTGATCTAAAAGAATCACAGTGTCATAGCAGTATTGGCAGTATCTTTTGACAACATGGCAGCCATACTTCTTACTTGATGCTGAATGACTGTTGAAGGCTGGCTTTTGCCTGCTTTTCTGTAATTCTTTTCCAGGTTGAGGGAATATCAGCAGGCTTTGCATTATATTCTTCGGCAAACTTTTTGTTGAATGTTGCCATCACATATTTCCAGTAGTCTGATGCCTCGAGGCTTACATCAGGAGGAATTCTCCAGGTGGGGAAAATGTTACTGTACTGCTTGTATGGGTGCCATCCAAAATTTGTTGCAAGGCATCGAAATTTCCTGTCACTGATCACGAGAGAAGAGCATACATCCGTTACAAGTTTTTCTGAGTGGTGAAACCTGAATTGCCCAAGACCATTGGAGCGATGAATTGAAGCCCAGTGCTCAGTATGGGCTTTTCCTCCCGCCTCACATGGAGCTTTGCAAAACGGACACTGTTTACCACATCCAATCAGTCTAGTGAAAATCTCATTCTGAGGCTTCAAATGAAGATGCTTCAGTTTCTTCTGGATGTTTGATTTTTTGAACTCTTCTCTAAGAGCTTTTCCCATCTCATTTACACACTCTGTTAACCAGTCAGCAAACTGTTCCTGGTTTGCGTTGTTCAGTATCATGAAAGCATTAAGAGCATCCTGGGAAATGACCAGTTTATCTCCAAGTTCCTGACACACATGATCAACAAATGTCTTCAAGTTGCCACTCTTTTTCATTTTGGCCTTGTTGATAGCATCATTTATGCTCCTGATACTTGACTGAATATGACGATCCTCAAACTCAGAAATCTTAGAACCATTTGAGAAGTGAGTCACTATCTGGTCGAGTATCCACTTCTTCACATATTCCTCATATGAGCAAATGTAGCTCAAATACTTTTCAAAGTTATCCTTTGAAAGCAAATCCAGTAAAACTGAATACTGGAAGGATATTCTTGTGCTGAACTGTTGTTGTGTCAGCATCTCATCAATGATATCAGGACCCAGGGAACGGTTGATGAAGTCCTCAACTGCAGGCTTCAAGCATTGGCTGGTGAATTCTTCTGCCTTCGTATGGCACTGGTCTCGTTTATGAAACACATCTTTAAAATCAGCACAAAACTTCCCTTTGTTTTGACTCAGACATCTGTAAGGATCATTCACATGTAGGAAATCTTCGTGCATTTTCTGAAATACTCTGGCTGCAACTCCACAGATGTGTTGTTTTAGAGAAACTTCAAACTCAATGCCTGTCTTTAAATCCTGATTGCTGTGCAGCCTCTCATCAATCATGTGTAGCATCTCCTGAATGTAAGTGTCAGAGTAATTGTTTTTCCTTTCGACTATTTCAGTCACAAACTGAATGCAACAAGCGATGATACTGTCAGCCATTTTTTGTACCATCGTGATGTGATCTTGCCAGTTTAGCCATTTGCTCATTCGGTGTTTAAATTGTTTGCAGAATCCCTCTTCTGTATATTTGAAAGGCATTTTGCCACAATCTTTCAGGCTTTTTTTACTCAACAATTCAGATGCATGACTCCCCTTGTGTGACAGATTTATTCTCAGATAGTGGGATACACTGGTGAAGACATCTGTTGCCTTTTTTTCAGAAAAAGACAGTTTCTTCACTGTTTCATTCCACATCTTCTCAAATTCCTTGTCCAGCTCTTGATCTCTCATCTGGACATTCTTCTTCCGACATTGATCAATCAGTGCGCACACTGCCTTTTCAATTTCTTTTGTGTGATTTTCCTTGATTATATCAAGTTCTCTCATTCCCTGTTTGATTTCTGCTGCTGCAGTGAGCTGATGAAACACAGAGTTCTCCATTTCTCGTCGAAGGCTCTTTGCACTGTTTGCAAAGTCCTCTTTGTATCCTTCTACTAAATAGATATGACCCTCTGTTTGCTTGAAGTACTGTGCCAGATTTTCAAGAAGCTTTGTCTCCCACTTAGACAGCACTGTGGAGGCTTCACTTCTCAAACACGTGATGAAATCTTTCATGTCAGCTATTTCACACTTTGCAGCAACTGTGCCGAAATTTGAAATTCCTGTTTCAGCATTTGTAACCCGCTTGTACATGTCTTTTNAACTCCTGTACTGAAATGTGCAATTCTTGTTTCAGCATTTGTAACCCATGTGAACATGTGTATTTTGAATTCCCATTCCCATTTGTTGAATTCTGTGCACAGCCTCATGTATGCATCAGCCACCAGACTGTTTCTGAAGCTGAAGATGAAGTTTTCATGCTTTACTGCAGTCCACAGGCTTGACATCCACTCTTTAATCTCCAAGATATCATTAGCAGATGAATCACATTTTCCAAGTAGATGGATGATGTTTTTCTTGAGCTCATATACAGCTTCGCTGTACCCTGCATTGACTGGTGCCATTGGTGGGTTTCCATTCCAGAGTCCAGGAATGTACCAGTTCCCAGTATCTGGACTGTACTCCATCACATCTGTGAAGCTCTTGTTCTCCTCTTTCTTTTCCATTTTGGCGGCTGCTTGCGTCATCTCATTTAACTGTTGCAAGAGCAGTTTCCTGTCTCTTAAGTTCTTCTCATTGGCTGAAACATCTGATACATTCTGATGAACAAACTGACATTTAGGCTTTTTGCCCACCTCTTTCATCCTGAGAAAAGCGTGCACAACTATTTGCAGGATGTCCTTCATTTCTGTTGAATTCTCCATTGCAATATTAATGATGGTGATATCACTCAGCCCCACGACAAGTGTTGCAAGCTCATTGTCATGCTCATGGCTGTCATCCAGTTGTGCAAGCTCTGGTGACTTTAAGCCCTCAGTGTCAATGATCACCATGAAGTCACAGTTGAGCACTTTTTTGACATCTTCATTGATTCTGATGAGCAACATAAAAGCACCTCGAGTGCATCGACCACTGCTGACTGCAAACTGCACTCCAAACATGGTGTTAAGAAGAGTGGACTTTCCTGTGCTCTGAACTCCAAGAACTGTGACTACCAGTATCTTGTTCTTGGGAGACACCAAGTCATGGAGCTGAGAGAGAACATCACTCACCCATCTGAGAGGTATGTTGGAGGCATCTCCATCTACAAGCTCAAGGGGAAATCCATCCAGCAGCAATCCTGCACAGAGTTTGGGCAGATG
>NW_019198463.1:4282-6673 GCF_002260705.1 Seriola dumerili
GATGTCTGACACAAAAAAGAAAACTGTGTTTCAAATGAAGTAATGTCCCCACGAAGGTTAGCTACAGCTACTGGCTCACTGAAAATATCAATGTTTTTGTTTCCACAAGGAAGGTACCAAGTAATTTCAGTCAGTCCATCAGATATTCTTCTTGGACTGTCGCCACACTCCATATCATGGTGAACAAAGGTGTCATGGTACTGCTGAGAATTGCTCAGAAGCTTATTGAGAATCTCTGACTTGGACAAGGAGCATTCCCCCAGTCTCACAAAGGATATCATTGGAAGTTCAGAGAGAACAATTCTGTCTTCAATAAAACCCTTGGATTGTGAAAGTGACTGAGGTCTGTACTTTTTAACAATGTCTCTCAAGGCCCAAAGCATGAGTGTGCACTGTTGTGTGTCACAATTAGGGAGCAGCAGCGGCACAGAAAACTGACACATAGACATTTTGAGTGCCATCTCCTGCTGTACAAAAGCATCAGAACACAGAAAGAGAGCAGTGATGATGTCAAGGGGGTTCAGCATGTCACCTGAGTTTGGACTATCAACCAGATTCCTCAGATCTAACTTCGTATTCCCTGATACAGCATCACAGTCAGATTCACATTCTGATGTACATTTTGCATTCCTGGCTGTCACATTAACCATCATTAGTTTCTTCAGAAAATACCATGGAAGATCTGATTGACACTTGGCAGTTTCATCAGTAATGGTCCTCTCATCAATCTGAAGTATGTTGCTCAGTGATAACTTCTCTGTGTAGTGTTGCTCCAACCCCAGGTCTTCTAGTAACCTCTCTTGGTGTGTCTCTGTGGATATCAAGAAAATGGTAAGTAATATCAATATTTTCAATATACTAAAGCATGAATCCCTAATTAAAGGTGCCCTGTGGAGCTTCTGACTTCTCGCAGCACTATGAAGCAGTTTTTTCACCAGTGGGTCCATTTTGCTTGCGCATGGAGATGCTCATGCACAAATGCATGCATGCATCCCCTAACAAACCCTTACACATGTCATTCAAGTAATCAGGATAAAACACTATACTATTTCACAGCAATCGCAGAAAAGCAGCAATATAATCACACTTCCTACCAACACTGGCACATGTAAACCAGCTGCGGCCAGCGTAAAGGTTCCAAGAGCAGAGCTAGATTTAGAAAACATCACACTATTCAAGTCCAAGGAATGTCAGCTTTGGTTTTGTAAACAATAACTGCTTAATCATGGCCATGGTGATTCTTACTCAAGCTGAGATTTAGGACGTTTATTAACATTGTAGCTGTTTGACCACTGAGCAATGCCAGTCCTTGCACAATGTACATGCACTCTACAAAGGTCAAGTGAGTGGAGTGGACTGCCTGAAATGCATTGCCTGCCCTGGGCAAAGCCTCATAGCAGGATGAAAGAAAGGGGGGCGGGGCTGGTCAAAGGGGGTTCAAGTACTGTAAAAATAAAAAAACTATTCCCTTTCCTTTTATGGCCACAAATTCTTTATAATTTAAGTAGCTTAGTTGACTACAAAAAAATAGCGAAAAAGTAATTTCATTACTTAAGTCAACATACACTTATGTAGTTAAATGTATTTCACTATTAACCCCAACCCTAACCCAACCATGCACACAGGAACCGCCCACAGCTGAGATGACACAGTGTACAGCACTCTCTTCAGGTGTCAGGGACCTTCCTGCTCTGAAGAGTTCACGTTTCCCCCCAAAAAATGCTTCTAGCAAACAGATAAGACCAGAGCAGAGGCGGGCTGGCCATGGGGACTAACGGTTCTAATGGCGATCGGCCAGTGGACACAAGTTTTTTTTTTTTTTTTTTAAGTTATTACCGGCTCCGGTAGTGCCATCCATATTTCCATTCCCTGCGGAATTTCTTTCTTAGTCTGACCGTGGAGCCAATACTGCACTGGCTTTGCAAAATGAAGAGCCCAACTAAAGCGCCACAGCTTGACTCAGTACTGGCATTTCTTCTCTTCTACGTGTAAGTACCTTGATGGTTACATAATATTCTGTCTGTTTTCATTAGTGGCCGGCTAATATGGGCATGATAACATTAGCCGACTTGCTGATACACATATAATGAATTTGTTTGGCAAAAGTTGCTATCAATAGCTGGCTAACTGCTAGCACTCCTGTGAAGCATATCATGGCATTGGTAGCATGGGTTAATGGTTGTGGGTGGATTGTTTTTGTTGGCTGTTGTGTCTATAGGGTAACTTCATTCAGTTGTGCTTCTCCTTATGTGTTTAGTGGCCACTTAAACTGGACTTCATAACACTTCGCTGACACATTAACTGGGTGGGTGGCGAGGCCGAGGTTGTGGCCGATTAATCATTTTTTCTGTTTGAGATGATGGTGGTCTGGCAGTAACGATCCTTTAGAGG
>NW_019198464.1:0-152 GCF_002260705.1 Seriola dumerili
ATATATATATATATGTCTATATAAAACTTCGTGTGTGTGTGTGTGACTTGTCAGAGAGTCCTCCGCTCTTGCCTCATTAAAGCTCAGTTCAGCACACAACAGCTGAGTCAGCAAACCCCCCCGCCCCCCCTCCCCTGGCCCGCTCCCTGAGG
>NW_019198465.1:0-104 GCF_002260705.1 Seriola dumerili
TTGATGTTTTTATGCTTCATTATACCATGACATGCTTATGTCTACCTATGTTATGACGTTTTTTGATATTTTTATGCCTCATTGCAATATGACATTTTTTGACA
>NW_019198466.1:0-103 GCF_002260705.1 Seriola dumerili
GTCAAAAAACGTCATAGTATATTAAGGCATAAAAATGTCTTAGTGTAGTAAGGCATAAAAACGTCATAGTTATAGTAAGGCATAAAAATGTCAAAAAACGTCA
>NW_019198467.1:0-108 GCF_002260705.1 Seriola dumerili
AGGAGTGTCAAAGGGAGGAAGGTGTTGACTGATATTTGAAACAGGAAATTAAATAAAATAAAAAAAATACAGGATCCAGTTATGGAAAGTAAAAGTGAGAGGAAATGA
>NW_019198468.1:0-166 GCF_002260705.1 Seriola dumerili
AGGAATGTACATTTTCAAAACAGCTGTACTAGTTTAAGTTAACATGTCAACCAAAGAAAATCTTGGTCCTGCAATCTCACCTACTCTACAACCAACCAAAAAATCTCCACATTATCTCTACATTAAATAAACTGCCCACAGTGCACTGAGTGCACACTACCTGGTA
>NW_019198469.1:0-180 GCF_002260705.1 Seriola dumerili
TTTTTCACAGATCACATTTTCTTGCTAATAAAAGAGATTTGGCCCCTGGTGCCAGGGTGTATCCATGTATCTGATGATGTTTGGTTTTTTTTATTCTATATTTCAAATTGTTCCTATTTTGTTGTACATGAAGATTTCAAGCTTTCTTTTTTCCAGGAACACCTCAATTGTTTCTCAAGT
>NW_019198470.1:0-102 GCF_002260705.1 Seriola dumerili
GTTCAGATACTAGGAAACTGCAGGTAGTTTGATCAAAACTAATCTGTCCACTGTCCATGACCTATACATGTCACTGAAGACAGCCCAACAACATCCAGAGCC
>NW_019198471.1:0-107 GCF_002260705.1 Seriola dumerili
AAAAGGCATAGTATAGTAAGTCATAAAAAAGTCAAAAAATATCATAGTATACTAAGGTATTAAAATGACAAAAAAAGTCATAGTATAATAGAGTATAAAAATTACAA
>NW_019198472.1:0-115 GCF_002260705.1 Seriola dumerili
TTCCCATACGCCTCCCCCTGGTGCAGCTCTGGTGCAAAATATATGGGCGTTCCCGCGATCTGAAGGAGGAAATGGAAAAACAGAAAATGATTGACGAGCACTACACCACATAAAC
>NW_019198473.1:0-260 GCF_002260705.1 Seriola dumerili
GATGTTTACTTTGTGATTTTATCCAAGAAAGTTGGAAAAGTTTAGAAAAAATATCAAAACTAATATGAGTCAGTATTGAGTTGGGAGCTGCAATTAGAAAGGACTGAAACAATGTGAAACAGTTCATTTCTGAATGTTTGAATATATGGAGACATCCATTTATATATGTTGAAATAATGACAGATTTTTCTAAATCTTTTTATATTTAACATCGGTGAATGTAAAATTTCATCCATAAGTGGATGTAAAGGATATTTTAA
>NW_019198474.1:0-116 GCF_002260705.1 Seriola dumerili
TGGTGTTGCTGGAGCCATGTTTTCACGTGATACAAGGTGGAGAAGGTCCGCTGGCATAAGGCCACAGAGATGAGCAGGCACCGACAAAACTATGAGTTTTTCAGCTTCTGTAAACA
>NW_019198475.1:0-168 GCF_002260705.1 Seriola dumerili
CCCATCTATGTTGTTGTTTGGGACAATGTGAGTTTTCACAGAGCCCTCCGGGTTAGAGAGTGTTTCAATATGAACCAAGGTTTCATCAATCTTTGCCTTCCACCGTACTCCCCTTTCCTGAACCCCATTGAAGAATTCTTCTCCTCATGGCGGTGGAAGGTATATGAA
>NW_019198476.1:0-146 GCF_002260705.1 Seriola dumerili
TTCCATCCTTCTATGGAAACCCCAGAACATGTAAAATGAATGACCCATGCAACATGTTACAAAAATTCACTGAGATTATCAAAAAAAAAAATGGAAAAGATGCTGTAACCACATTACAAACTGCACATATTGGCATTGATGTAAAT
>NW_019198477.1:0-115 GCF_002260705.1 Seriola dumerili
TACATTAAAAACTTGTCTTATTTCTAGATTGTTGAAACGATCGCGGGATAGTGTTCTACATAGCTCGGCCTCCCGCCCTGAATTTCCCCTGCTCTGATGAGTGGGGTTTGATTCA
>NW_019198478.1:0-117 GCF_002260705.1 Seriola dumerili
ACAGACCCGCACGACATCACACGTTCTTGAGCAACCCGTACAGGTGAACATATTAAGTGCACGCACGCAAAGAGAGGAATGTTTACCTTAACACACACACAATCACACACACACACA
>NW_019198479.1:0-106 GCF_002260705.1 Seriola dumerili
CTGGATGCACTGGATCAGACAGGCTCCTGGAAAAGGACTAGAGTGGGTTGCGGGTGTTTACAACAGTGCCAACATTGCACACTCTCAGTCAGTCCAAGGCCGGTTT
>NW_019198480.1:0-104 GCF_002260705.1 Seriola dumerili
CACAGAGTCGCCATCAGTCACAGCATCACAGGAATCTGACACAAGTGATATTTCAACAATTGGTGTTACAGCAGCTTCATCCCTCTACAGTACTGAGAAACCAA
>NW_019198481.1:0-114 GCF_002260705.1 Seriola dumerili
ACCACAGGAGGCTCAAAAATTAAGATTGTCCTTTAAATCCGAGTTAAGGTTTCCTTTGACGTCATGCTGAAAAACAAGTTGTTTCAAAGTTAAGATTTTCTTGTCTGAGTTGAG
>NW_019198482.1:0-107 GCF_002260705.1 Seriola dumerili
TGTGGGCAACGACGGAGAAACCTGGAGGGGCGTGATTGGGAGCAGCGGCCTCCCTGATCTGAACCCATGTGGTGCTTTGTTATTGGACTTCTGTGCTAGTCATAGTT
>NW_019198483.1:0-122 GCF_002260705.1 Seriola dumerili
TTTAAACATTCGCCAGGGTTTGTTTAATGTTTGTTTTATCATTTTCAGCAATTATGTATAATGCTCTGTAACCTCAGTACCAGTATGATTTATGTCTGTATTATTGACCGTATTATAAATTC
>NW_019198484.1:0-129 GCF_002260705.1 Seriola dumerili
AGGTAGGTTAAAAAGTATATAGAAAATTCTTCTATTAAAAGGTTTGATAAATAAATTTAAATGTTTTTAAAAAGACTTTTAATTTTAACTTTTTGTTTTTCCGTTTATTTTTTTTTTTCCATTTATGTG
>NW_019198485.1:0-111 GCF_002260705.1 Seriola dumerili
TGTCACTGGGTGACATGTTCCTTCATTATCATGAACACACACTGTCGTTTATTCAGACTCAGTCCCACACACTCCGTCCTGCTGCCCCAAATACTCACTACAGCACCAAAT
>NW_019198486.1:0-129 GCF_002260705.1 Seriola dumerili
ACTTCACATGCATTATTAGTACTTCAGACCAAATGTAGTCATGTTCCACCGTTCCTCCATCAGGCCAATGCTGCATTTATTTTGTCTCCCAGAAAGTTGACTTTATTTTCATTGGAGTCTACTTTGAAT
>NW_019198487.1:0-1342 GCF_002260705.1 Seriola dumerili
TATCTATCTATCTATCTATCTATCTATCTGTCTATCTGTGTGGAGCTCTGCATGTTCTGCTGCTGTCTAGATAGAAAGGCCCAGGCTGCTTGTGGAGTCAAAGTGAAGGCTGTCATACGATGAGACAGCCAGTGCTAACCGCTGTACCACCATGTCATCATTTAGACTTTTGTTCTGCTGAAATGATGAAATGTCAGCTGCCCATCAAATACTATAACTTGTACTGACTGTTCAGGTACAGGTTCAACAACCTGTAATTTTTATTCCCAAATTCTATTTTCACTAGGTAATTTAGATTGAATTTCCTTCCTTATTAAGAATCCCACTGTCATTAAAATATTTTTCAAACCCACACAACTGTATCTTAAATTCTGGTGGGGATCCCAAAGCTTCCAAAGATACTAAATTACTGAATTTTGTGGAAACATGTAACATGTATATTTTACTTTTGAATAATTGGTGCAGCCATAAAAACAGTCTTGCATTTAAATATTTCACGCTGCTAAAAATCTATAACTTCAATGGAGATGCACAGGCTGAGGCACAATTAATATACTGTTTATGATACAACTAAGACAGAATGATATGAAACGATTTCAAAACATAACAAGAGGTTAAAAACACAGAGAAGTCCATCTCCCTTGTACAAAGATGGAGATGCATTAGACATCATTCCCCACCCACCACCACTGCTGGTCCAGCGGCTGTCTTTTCTGAGTTACAGTAAAACGGCCACTCAATCACACAAATTATGCCAAGTGGGTGTGTGCTGTTTCCATTCTGTTCAACGGCTCTGTGTGGGCTTCGTCAAGGTGCTCTGGTTTCCTCCCACAGTCCAAAGACATTCAGGTCAGATGAAGTGGAAAATGTAGGCAACTATGGAAAAGAGATGAGTGGATGATTCTCTGTGTCACGTCTGCACCTGCAGAAACAACTTTTACTGAGGCGTATAAAGTGTGTATCATATAAAACTAACTGAGCCAACAACATAACCTGCTCCAAACACTGATATGTATAAAAATGTCAGCTTTAAGAAACCTGAACTGATTCTCATATAATTAGTTTCATCTCTGAACAGCCACAACTGTTGCTATGTTGGTATTTTAACGCACCTGTGGGGTGTTATCGCATCTTATCTTGTAAACGCAGCGATGGCCAAAGCTCTTGTCAAGGAACAATCACCTCGTTCAGCGGCAGAGAAAACTTACAAATAGTTCTTTTAATCATCAAAGTTTCTCTGTGTGAGGGTTGGGTCGTGTACAACTACACCTGGGGTCAACCATTTAGACCATGACATACCAACGTAACGTATCATGAAAGTTCAAGTAGATGCGTTGAGAAA
>NW_019198488.1:0-164 GCF_002260705.1 Seriola dumerili
GTATTTAGTGTCATATCAAAGTGAACAATGTGCAATATACAGTAGTAAAGTTCTTAATCACAGTGGTTTCTGTTACATCATTACGGAAAATCACATATGTATGTATTAACTGTAAATGAATGAAATATTTTCAGATGCTGACAAGGTTGCTTACTTGTTGGGTC
>NW_019198489.1:0-155 GCF_002260705.1 Seriola dumerili
ACAGCAAAAATTACTGTAATTTCACAGATGGTGACTTGTATTATATTTCTGTAACTTTTAAAATTTAGATTAACAGCTAGCAAGTAGGCACGTCCAGATGAAGTGCAGGACGATGAACCAACAAAATCCACGCTTGTGTATTCCCAGCGGTTTCT
>NW_019198490.1:0-145 GCF_002260705.1 Seriola dumerili
CCAATATTGTGCAAAGGTATGAACTGTAGCAAACGCATATTGGCTATCAGTATAAATAGTTGCATCTTTATTTGTCATCAGTTTACAAGCTTCAGTCAGTGCTATAAGCTCAGCAGCTTGTGCTGAGAGATGTGAGGGTAGCTGT
>NW_019198491.1:0-164 GCF_002260705.1 Seriola dumerili
ACACACACACACACACACACCTCAATGGTGATTGGTTGTTTTGCTTTCTTCCTGTAGAAGAGCCCCTTGGTGTCGAAGACGGGGCTGCGTGTGTTTTTATGGACCGGAGAGCGAACCTTCACTCCTTCACAGCGAATGATCACGTAGGGGTCTGACACTGGAGA
>NW_019198492.1:0-104 GCF_002260705.1 Seriola dumerili
AAACAAAGGTTAGTGGAAGTCCAAGCTTGAGACGTCGCGCGTCCTCTGTACAACGTCGCTGAAACGCTTTAAATGTGAATCTGTTTTATTCAGTGTGTCTACTG
>NW_019198493.1:0-122 GCF_002260705.1 Seriola dumerili
AAAAAATCAAGATCTTACACTGATGGGTTTTAGTTAATGAGCAACATATTTAATTTACATTTTAGATTTTTGTAACTAAATAATATATCTTTGTTAGTAGACCTTCTCCAGGCTTCATATAC
>NW_019198494.1:0-104 GCF_002260705.1 Seriola dumerili
AAAAGTCTTAGTATAGTAAGGCATAAAAGTTCATAAAAATGACATAGCATAGTACGGCAGAAAATGTCATAAAAACGACATAGTATAGTAAGGCATTAAATGTC
>NW_019198495.1:0-126 GCF_002260705.1 Seriola dumerili
TGGAGAGGGAGGCTGGGCTGTAACTGAAGGTTATTTTTCCTTTTTACTTTTTTCAGAAGGGGGTTTGCTCAGCCTGGTTGGGTGATTGGGGGTGGGGGGGTGGGGGGGGTGAGAGTTTTGGTGGGC
>NW_019198496.1:0-149 GCF_002260705.1 Seriola dumerili
TTATGCTTTCATATAATTCGACAATATCGTGATACAATTGGGCTTGACAGTTTTAAACATGTTAACTGTTGGTGCAACAAATATTTATATAGATTCTGCCTTTTTCCTAAATTTTTGCAGTGCCAGCAATGGCTACATCCTCCACATCC
>NW_019198497.1:0-141 GCF_002260705.1 Seriola dumerili
GACCCAGCTCTGAAAGCTGCCTAAAATTGACCGCATTAATGCTAGCCCGAAATAGCAGCCAAAATATAGAAACTGTATATAGATCATATAATCATAAATTATGAAAAATTATGATGTCTTAAATACTACCAAAACCTCCAA
>NW_019198498.1:0-124 GCF_002260705.1 Seriola dumerili
GCGAAATGTATAGCACAAAGGCGGGCAAGGCTGCGTGTGCGTGTGTGTGTGTGTGTGTGTGTGAGAGAGTTTCACTTTTTTTGTGCTGCAGCCTTCTCTGATGTGTGAGGCACCATGGGTAATT
>NW_019198499.1:0-133 GCF_002260705.1 Seriola dumerili
CCTCTCTGCAGCACAGTGAGATGTTTCCTGCAGCTGTAGATGCTTCTCTGTCCCGCCACAATGTTTACAAGTGTGCTGAGGAGAAAAGCTTAAGAATGAACAACATGTTGAACCTTGAGGTGGATGGACTACA
>NW_019198500.1:0-101 GCF_002260705.1 Seriola dumerili
GTTTATAGATTTACGTGTGTTCAGCCAGATTCTTGAAGTACTTTTAGTTCAGTTTGGTTTTTCATTATTTTACTTTTTTATTATTCAGTTTTTCAACTTAT
>NW_019198501.1:0-143 GCF_002260705.1 Seriola dumerili
TGTGTAGTAGACAGATGGACCTCTCTGGACTCTCGTTTGTTGTCCTTGATCCCACTGTTCAATCATCCTAGTCAGTTTTTCAAGCAATAGTTATTATTATTATTATAAAAATTATTCTCTTCTTCCTTTCTGTCTCTTTTATT
>NW_019198502.1:0-132 GCF_002260705.1 Seriola dumerili
TCCATAATACAATATCTACTGTCATTTGTGTTTTGTTTTAAGATTAATACAGAGTTCCAAAGGCTCATGGCTGTTCCTCTTGAGGGGAAGTTCATGGCCCAGTTAGACGTGCACTCAAGTCAGCTGATCAAA
>NW_019198503.1:0-100 GCF_002260705.1 Seriola dumerili
GGACAGGGGGACTGGAGGACTGGAGGACAGGAGGACTGGGGGACTGGGGGACTGGAGGACAGGGGGACTGGGGGACTGGAGGACTGGAGGACAGGAGGAC
>NW_019198504.1:0-566 GCF_002260705.1 Seriola dumerili
GGTGTCAGGATCAATCTCAGGATATTATGGTTATCAAAGCTGTTAAACACCAGCTAAATTTTGGATGATAACAGTTATATAAAGTATATAAAGTTGTCTTATAGCTGTGAAGAACTAAATAGTTTTCATTTAGCAAAGGAAGGACCTAATGGTCAAATTTGATGGAAAAATACAATGAGGCTTTGACTTCTGCTATGACTTCTTCCCTAACTTGTGTACAATTGTTTTCTGCCAACAATCCCTGCACAGATGGAGTCTGCTATTCCCCCCAGCTCCAGGTCATAGTGCCACCATCTTCCCAGGGCCTTCAGACAACAACACAAACTCAGTATTATAATGTCATATAATATAATATATTCAACAATATACTCCAGGGATCCATTTCTCTGGCACAGTTGGTTTAAGATAAAATAAACTTAAAACACAATACATGGGCTCAGGTTCTGCACACAGCTACACTCATAGTGCATTCAAAATAAAACAAAGTACATCATTTTTCATATAATACAAAATATTAAGAAAAATAAAATGAATGCTGTGTTAGTCTAGATGCTGAAAAAGCTTTT
>NW_019198505.1:0-288 GCF_002260705.1 Seriola dumerili
GTTCTCGGGATGTCTGGTGTGAGCGGATCTCTTCGGGTCACTCCACAGCATCTCCACTTCATTAAGGTCTGGACTCTGACTCCAACAGGTGGATTTTCTTCGTTTGAAATCATTCTGTAGTGGAGCTACCTTTTTATGTTTTGGGTGATTGTCCTGCTGCATCACCCAACTTCTACTGAGCTTCAGCACGTGGATAGCCACCCTGACATTCTGCTGCACGACACCTTGATGATACGGCTGTTACTCTGAGGTTCTTTGTTCGGCTTTGTGCCTTTGGCGTCATCGTAC
>NW_019198506.1:0-150 GCF_002260705.1 Seriola dumerili
ACAGTATATTATTCTCATCAAATATTAAAATATAGTTATCAACACTCCACAGATGATGAGTTGGGTGAAGCTGGTTCTAACACCTAAAAGTGACCCATGTGACCATAGGTAAAACAAGTCATGAGAGTTCTCTGACCTGTGATCTTTATG
>NW_019198507.1:0-109 GCF_002260705.1 Seriola dumerili
ACCTTGAATGTGCACATTCCTCATGAAACTAGTTCCTTCTATGAAATGTAAAAAAAAAAAATAAAATAAAAAAAAAAAAGTTATGAAAACCCAAATCTCCATCACAAGA
>NW_019198508.1:0-110 GCF_002260705.1 Seriola dumerili
CATTACGATGCTTAATGCAAAGTCAGCCCTACGGTTTCTTTGACACGGGGATAAATTCACCCAAAGCTCCTCACCGTTTGTCTGCAGCTCCCACTGCAGCGGTGAAACTA
>NW_019198509.1:0-116 GCF_002260705.1 Seriola dumerili
TGTTTTTAATTCAGAAAAACAGATTTTTTTTACAGAAAATTAACATCTAAATTAACATTAACATTAATTATCTCAGAATTCTGAGATAATTATGTCGTTAATTCAGAAAAACTGAG
>NW_019198510.1:0-145 GCF_002260705.1 Seriola dumerili
TATGACATTTTTATGGCATACTATTGTATGACGTTTTTTATGACATACTATACAATGATATTTTTATATGATCTACTATTCTATGACGTTGGTTATGACATTTATTTTGACATACTATTCTATGACATTTTTACGACATACTATA
>NW_019198511.1:0-168 GCF_002260705.1 Seriola dumerili
GAGATACTCCGTCACCTGACAGATGTGTCATATCAAGATACTGATTACACAGCGTGACTATTTGACAGGTGGGCCTTGAGCTTGTCACAATAAAAAGGCTGTTTTAAAATGTATAGTTTTAATTGTGTGGCCACCATTTGACTCATGCAGTGCAACACATATCCTCTG
>NW_019198512.1:0-3547 GCF_002260705.1 Seriola dumerili
CATCAGAGTGTTTCACGTCCCTCTAACACTCAAACTGGTCTTTACTTCAGGAACCCTGGAGGTCTGACATAACTCCCTCTACTTTGCACTGAATTGTTTGGTGGTGACTCTTTAGTATCACCCAGTGGCAGCATTCGTAACTACAGCTACCCAATACTCCTCCACTTCCTGTGCCAACACTTGCTCGGCTCTAATCACCCAGCATGGTATACTCTTCACTGTATTTGTCCCTGAAAAGCCGTTTCAGGACAGAAGGCAAAGAAGCTTTTTCAATTACTCTTTTGCTTATGTTATTCACCTCACCCGTCCCACATGTACTCCCAGGTTATGCAGCACTTGACAAAACAAGACAAACTTCACCTGATTAGTGTGTGAAACGCTGCACTGGGCCCAGTTATTTTGAAAATACTCTAGGTGCTTGGTTTTAGTTGGAAAAACTCTGGGGTTTGTGTTGTTATCGGACGGACAATGAAACTGGAGGACCTTTGGAAACGGATGATGTCACGTATACCCTTACGGAACTAAATGAACAAAAATATCAAGTTGGTTTCTGACCTTGTTGTCTTATGCTAGCAAAGCTTGTTTGTCAGTTTCTTAATTCTTAATATTTTAACGCTAACAATCTGTCTTTAATGGTTCCTGGTTCATTTAGTATTTCTTCGCAACCAATTTGCAAACTTTAAAAGCCCGATCTTCTTCCTGGTTTTTTAACCGGCTTCGCACACGGTTCACTTGTTAACAATGATTGCTCAATTGTAGCGTTTTGTTTCAGGTTGGTGTTAGGAGGATTGCTTCTGATACGGAGGGGCGTTAAAACAGAGGATGTTGTTTGTTTTTTAAAAAATTGAAATCGTGAGTAGTCGTGAACGTAAGATGAAGTCAATAAGAAAAGATGTAGTGGAACATTTACCTTTGTGTTGTACTGAACACATGCTAGTCTGAAAAAACAAGAAATCACCAACAGAATTGTCTCAGCTGGGTTTCCCCACTTAAATCTGACCTGTGACATTTACTCAAATTCATCGTATTCTACAGACTCCTGGTCTTTGTGTTAATTTGAATTTGTTCTCTCAGGCGTTCTGTGTGCTGATGAGTATAAGGTTATAAAACCACAAGGTGTTTGGAGGCTTTGCTTACCTGAGGGGACTTTGCTGTGACTGGCCTCGCTCATCAGCCGGGTGGATTTGTGAAAAAAATCCGGAACACCCTGGCGTGTGAGCTCTCCGAGGTGTTAATGAAGTTTCTGTGCCATGTGCTTGGACGTTTCTGCTGACCAGGGGTCTTGAACCGTTAGTTGAACTCCCCTGTGTGAAACCATCTGACGAACAATATGTTGACAAATTCTTATGTTAATTACAGTGATTTTTTCCAGTAGTAAACATTGATGCTTTGCAAAAGACTGGAGCCCCTCCACTGATAGATGCACTCCTTACAACCACTTCAAACTTCAGGGATGGACAGAGGAAAGGAAAATCATCTTTTAGGTCCAATCCATTGTTCTCGCGTGGTTCACGTGTGTGCCTACTTTTTCTACCACAATGCAAACTCCAGGCTGCAACAGGCTTGACGTTGAAGACTGGGAGTCTGAGGGGTAATTGCGTGGCTCATCGAGGCCCACGTCTTCACGAAGTGCAAGAGTCTCCTCCATTATGCCAGATGTAGCCTGGCCAGGGCCAGGTGGGGCTACAGAGGGCAGCAGGGAGTGTTCTACTTCCTTCATCTATCCCTCGAACATCTACTCGCTCCACGCCACGATCCTCCTAATGACCCTTTTCAACTATTTCTGGGCCTGTCTTCTACCAAGACACCGATCACCGACGCTGGACTCAGTGGAATCACTGTTGTGTGTGGGTGCAGGACTAGCTTGTCGACTTCCATCATGTGAAACAAGAGAAACTTCAACAGTGGGAAGCTGAGCTGGAAGCAGCAGACTCTAACGTCCAGTATTGTTCAACACGCTCTCCTCACTCCTCACACCACTCTTCACACCTGTAGCATACGTCAACGACCCTGAGTGGTCTCATTCTGAATCTTAATAAACTTATAACCAACGGTAAATGACCGAATACCAGTATTCACTGATCTCAGGAAACTAGTGCTGTGTTGATAGGAGGATGCTAGCTTCTCTTGTAAATGCTCGGATCTGAAGTAGTAGTGAATCCGTGGTGGACGATCTTACCGGCTCTCCACAGTGGTATGGTCTCGGTTCCCCGATGGTGGTGTGGGCGCGGTGGCCTTGGACGGACGGTGGTGTTGGAGGTGATGGGCCACTGTCTCAGATGCTGGGTTAGTGTAATGATTAAGCCCTGTGTGTCGCTTTCAGTGCGTGACTTACCTTTTCTTGGCGGATTTAACTCCTGTATCGCGTAGTTTAAAGCGGATCCGTGTGTTGGAATTATTCTCTCATTCCCTCCTCTGCCTGCTTCCTCAGTGCTAACTATGTAAGTACGTCTGGGACACCCATCCGTGTCAGATCAAGTAGTAAGGTAGTGTTGAGGAGTATTGTGCAGTGTCGAGACAACATCACACCAATGAGAGTGTTGCGTCTCATAATGCTGAGGGAAAGCTTCGTGATCTCGCCTCGGAGTAAGAGGTCGGTGCCGGTATGGGCCCCCGAGAGTTAGGGACGGAGGTAAAACCGAAAAAGAAAAAAGGCGCGCGGATGGCGTGTAAGGCTGTCGTCCGCGCTGCCTCCAAGACCAATAGGTGCTTCGAACGCATGGTTAGATGCAACCAAAGAAGGCTCCGCAAAGCTGAGAACCAGAAAAGAGGACGCAGACCCGAGACGCCTACTGACAGAGTGAGACTGAGAAAGGTAACAAGAGCTGCACAGGTGAAGTTCGAGGTGAGGGTAAAGCTAATAGTGAGTGAGTTAAAGAGTGCCAAATAAGTCTTGTGGATGTGAAAGTTGTCTGTTTACCAAGTTGCCCGCTGAATAGCCTCTGCTGCTATTGTACCTGAGCAGTGGTAAATTAAACAGAAGTACATTCAATGATTGTAAACGTTCACAGTGGAAAACAATTGTCCATTAATATAGGAGGGCAGAAAGGACAGTTTTACTTTTCTTGGGACTTCAACTACATTTATGCCTTTGAGCGGACCTTTAGTTGTGTCGTACTCTTAATTTACCGAACTTTACAAAACCCAAAAATATTGATTGAGGGCTTTTAAACGATGGAGTTCTGTTCGTAGGTTAAACTACCGCAAGACCACTATATGTGGTGTTAAACGTTGAAGGCTTCCCATTTTGAGTGCCCGGCGTGCAAAACCAACCCACAATGCTAACTGTTAACACAGTAAAGCATGAGTTATATAATTACAAATAATATATAGTGTAATTCAATTGGGGCTATTGTTTCTGAGATGTATGTTTATTGTTTACTGTTGTGTTGTATCTGGTCTTGTAGTGAAAACTGTTAGCTAAGTGACCAAAGCGCAGGACTTTTAATTTGCAACAGATGTTGAGGTGTTTTTTAAAATTAAGTCCAATTTCTAACGCTCTGGATGTGACTGGCTGACTTTCTTCCAAAACTCTGTCCTCCAGGTG
>NW_019198513.1:0-143 GCF_002260705.1 Seriola dumerili
TGTTCAGGTGGTTAGGATTTGTGGTCTTACCTGGAAGTGTCGCGCTGATGGCAAAACACTGCCATCATCCCTACTCATCGTCATGTATAAATCAGCTAAATCATTACACAACAGTGGGTGATTCTTGTTTTGGTAGAAATGTC
>NW_019198514.1:0-156 GCF_002260705.1 Seriola dumerili
ATCACAGTACTATAAGCTGCTTAATTATAAAACTGTTAACGAATTAGGTAACATTAGTATAGTGTGATACATTAATACATGTAATAATAATGTATTACAATGCATTACTGCAATGCATGCACTTTTCATTACATTTACTTGCTGCTAGTAGGAAAT
>NW_019198515.1:0-100 GCF_002260705.1 Seriola dumerili
TTTTTTTTACATTTTTATTCCTTATTATACTTTGACAATTTTAGGCCTTACTATACTATGGCTTTTTTCACATTTTTATGCCTTACTATACTATGACGTT
>NW_019198516.1:0-669 GCF_002260705.1 Seriola dumerili
ATAATGTTGCAAAGATGGAAGAAAGCCCCTGAAGAGACTTGTTTTATGTGTGAAGTAAAAGACATGTCCATGTCCAAAGGGTACTGACTGTAGCACTGGAGGCCAAGGTGATGCCATCCAGAGTAACTATATTATCAGATAGTGTGTCTCTGAGGTGTTTAAGGCCAAGTACAATAACTTCACTTTTGTCTGAGTTAAAAAGTGAAAAATTGCTGGTCCTCCAGGTCTTTATGTCTTTAAGAGTCACATGACCTGAAGGAGTTTCTTATGGATCTGGGTGATATGGCCAAAAAATATTCACAATAATTAGTTTTCCCTGTTGATCAATATCAATAATTGTCATGGTATGCATTTGATACCTTTAAAACGTGTGGTAAGGGATAGTTCGGTTCTTTGACATGGGGTTGTGTGAGGTAGTCAAGCATAGCCCGATGTTACCTGCAGTAGATTCAGATCAGTGCGCTGCCTGTTACAGAGACAACAGGGAACACCGTCACACTAACGCGAAGAGAACATGTTTTAAATAGTGGTGTACAGATCCATACTGAAATATTGATACTTCCAATTTCAAACATTTCTGTTCTAGGATCGATTCTCACATTAAATGATCGATACCTTAACTCAATGATTTGGGGTAAATGTGTCTTTTATCATCAACAGGGACACAGT
>NW_019198517.1:0-104 GCF_002260705.1 Seriola dumerili
CATAAGCAGCTCCTCTTTTGACTATGAAATGTTTTTGAAACATTATAAGAACTTCAGAACATAATAGATGTATCAATCATCCATTTAAACCTCATTTAGCATAT
>NW_019198518.1:0-1847 GCF_002260705.1 Seriola dumerili
TTTTTTTTACGGTTTTAGGTAAAATAATGATGAGAAATAATGAAATAATGAGCTTTTCCTGATTAACCAGCAAGTGTCCTACATACAGTCTGTGTGGCTGGTTTCAGTTTCAGCGATTAAGAGCAGCTCACAAATTGGTGGGCATTTTCACTTGTTAATAAATATTACTGAACAAACAAAAAAGGGGGAAACATTTACTGTTTCAATTCATTAAAACAAAAACAGCCCAGAAAAAAAATAAAAGTGAGGTGATAAAAGAACAGTAGGGATCATAAGGCTATTGTATTTTTTATGAACATAACAAGGATAATTACGGTTAGTCGATCAATCCAAGTGGTGAGAGTTTAGAACAGAGAAATCATTGTAACTAATCTCCAAAACCCACACCAGTGTCTAATAATAAACTCCAGTTAAGTCTGCAAAGCTTTATTATTTTTCATCATTACTTCTTCATCTTTATTGTCTTTCTTTTGCATTTCAAAAATGTATGAAATTAATTATATAGGCCTATTACAAAACACATTATTATTATTATTGAAATCTTTTTAAAAGAAATAATGAGGAACAACATGTTTTGAGAATTAACCAACAGTGACATTGTTTCTGGATGGACATATTGCTATTGAATTTTTAAAATCATTTCTTTTCTTCATTTTTGCCTTTATTTTGATAGTACAGTTAGAGAAAGACAGCAGAGTCAGCGGGAGAGAGGGGATGACTTGCAGTAAAGGGCCACCGGTTGGACACAGATATTTCAGAATCTGGACACATGAAACAAAATCTATAGGCATGGCTAGATACTACTTATTCCACTTACTATTTTCATTTTTATACATCATAAATCTGTCCACTCTGAGAATCTGTACATATGAAATGTACAGAACTGACCCTGATGGTGGCACATCACCTCTGGTGAAGTCAAGGTTGGTCTTCATTTAATCTTGACTGGAACCCGTGGCTTAGGTGCAAGATGCCACTAAGGCTCAGATGGCCTCACCAGATGCTAAGGCCAGCCATAAACAGTTGGAAGGGCACTCAGTTAGCCTGCCAGGTTGCAAGGAAAATTGAAAATAAAATTCAAAACAGGTTCCATTCATGTGAAGACCAAGGCATAGTATGTCAAACCATGTCCTTCTACAATGTTCACACAGTAGAACCTGTATTCTGCCCACTCAACCCTGCATTGTTGTGCTCAGGAGGGCAGAAAGAGTGCAGCTCAACAGATTGATTTGACTGATGCAGACTTACAAGATCTTAGGGTGGAATGCAGGGTTCAGGTGTGGCACCATCCTAGCTTTACCTGACGGTATTTACCTGGAAGCAGGACTATTCCTCTTTCACCAAAAGGTCATGGAACCTTCCCACATTTTCAGCAGCCGATAAGAATGTTGATTACAGAAAAAACCATCTTAACCTTTGAGAAACTGAACAATAAGGTTCCTGTAGTTTCTGACGCCAATTTCCCTCAAAGCTGAGAAAGGCTTCACAAAAAAAAAAAAAGATATTGGATACGTGTTTGGAGTAGGAATTGCTTTTTTTTTCTTTTTTTTTTTAAATAAAAGATCATGAAGTTGCAAAGAAAGATTTGACCACCTCCAACATTTCTTGGAGGAACTGGAAGATGTCATGGGCTGTGCAGGAGAGAGGATCCACCCGTCTCAAATTGCAGAATGTTTAAAACATTCTCCAATGGTAGGAATGGATTGCTTTAGTTGATGGAGCCCGGGCTCCTGCAGAGTGCTAACCACGGACTGGAGAAACCCCATGGCTAGAAACTAGAAGCACTCTTAAGGAAGAAATCTTGAATATCTCCCTTTCCTTTGATTGTTAGTCTACCTTGAAAAGAC